>NW_008649111.1:0-918 GCF_000247585.1 Phytophthora nicotianae INRA-310 | reverse complement strand
ATCGCTTCACATGATCACCCCAAACTCCACCGGTCATAGCAAAGGCAGGCTTCTCTGTCACTTGTGCAGCCTGCGCAACATCAAGAAGAAGGCAAAATATGGATGCACAAAGTGTGAGGTCGGGTTCCACGTCGAGTGTTTCACAGCTTTTCATAACCACGCTGTAATTACAAACTCACCTCAATTGCGGAGCGCGCTGGAGGCGATTTGCCGGGCTTCAACTGCTGAACCGGTGACCTTTACACGCAAAAGAGCAATAGGGCAATCACACCAGTTGAGAGGCTCAAACTTCCAGAAGACTGAATTCATCACATTTGCTTAACTTTCGTGGAGAATTGGGCCAGTACTGCTTGAGTTTCCTAGCGATACAGGCAGGAATCGTGACGCTTATATTTCCGTCTTTTTGGTATATATAAACGCCCTAGTGTTTGCCGCAGCACTCTGTTCCTGTGTTTCCGCAGGCGTAGCTTTCCTTGCAGCCTTCCTGTAGTCAGCCATATCTCCTCTTCACACCACTCCCACTCGCAAGGGGAGCGTCCACACCAACAGCACAGCTCGTCTCCTGTGGGTTCCATGGAACCTGTTGTAACAGCAGCAACGATTTCAGACTGAAGTGTATAATTCGCACAGGGAGTGGCACTAAGATAGAAACATTTGGATTGGTTAAATTCCTGTTGAAATTTTGAATGTAAGCAATTTGACTGGATCTGGTAGGGGTCCAAAAATGTTTGGTAGTTAAAGGGTTAGACCTCCACTCAACGCCGTCTACGCAATATGCATTCACCCCCCCCCCCCCCTGAGACCCAAAGACGCTTTGATAGGAAAGTCATGAGGCGTCGCCCTTCCAGGCTGTATCAGCGGCGACCAGTACAGACAAGTGAATCTGTATCTTCGCTTTCTCAGTCCCAACAGGAATCC
>NW_008649110.1:84477-85569 GCF_000247585.1 Phytophthora nicotianae INRA-310 | reverse complement strand
GCACCTCAACAAGTTACAGATCGGCGCATGGCGCTTCGTGCCGGTCACGTTGAAGAGCTGGAAGCCGTCGTCACTTTCACTCGCGGTTCCCGAGTCCTGAGTAAATGAAGATTCAGGAGAAGGCGTCACAGGAGCGATAGTTGGTGGGGCAGTAGTAGAAGGCGCAACGGTAGCAATGGGCGCGGTTGTCGAAGGAGGGGTCGTCGTCGGTGGTGCAGTGGTAGACACAGGAACAGTAGTAGGTAAGATTTCTTGCTCAACGGGCGGGGTAGTAGTAACAGGGGCAGTAGTAGCAGGACGCACCGTAGTGGGGGAAGGCGTCTGCGTCGTAGGAGCCGGAGTCTGTGTCGGCGTTGGTGTCGACGTCTGGGTCGGAGCCTGGGTAGGCGGCGCCGTGGTCGGAGCTGCCGTGGTCGGCTTTGGGGCAGTAGTCGTCGGCGTGCTCTGCTTCGGCGAGGATTGCGAAGTCGATCCACCCGAAGGGAACTGGTTGGCGCCTTGCGTGCACGAGTCGGCAGTGAGTGACACCGTGTCTTCGATCGAGTTGCCGTTCACGTCTGTCATGGAGATGGTCAAGCTGCTGAGGTCCGTCTGAACTTGACTGGCGCCGTCCAGCAGATAGTAGTAGGCCGAACCGAGCATGGTCGTGTCCTGGCCGTTGATCTTCAGACTCTTGACACCCGTAGCACAGTTGGTCGGCTGGACACCCATCCAGTAGTTGTTGCTACCGCCCTTGAGGCAGTAGTTGACATTGCCCGACACGGGGCAGTCCACGAACTTCCATTTGACCGTGTATCGGGACGGGTGGGATCCGGTAAGCGTCTTGAAGACGGACGGCGACAGATCGAGGTCACCGTGCTTGCACTCCGGGCAGCGGTCGAGAATCTGCACCACGACAGTCGTGGTCTGGTCGGCACACCTGTCGTCGGCGCACGACACCTCGGCGCAGCGGCCGCAGTTCTGGAGACCGTCCCATTGCTCGTCGTTCAAAGCGGCGTAGTCGGTGGTGGCGAAGTCCAGTGCCGACATCATGTTGCAATTACCGGCACTTGTCTGACCCAACGTGTAGGCCGTGCCGTCACCGGTGAAGTA
>NW_008649110.1:79790-81047 GCF_000247585.1 Phytophthora nicotianae INRA-310 | reverse complement strand
CTCGTGACGATTTGCAAATGATTGCTTGTGTCTGTTCAAGGCACGACATAGGGGTCTGCTTGGCGCTGTACGGACAGCAGTCAAGAAAACGTTGATGCCCTCGAAGCATTGCTTGGCCAGGACTTCGTTTCCTGTTCGAGGTCGTGCCGTCGAGCGGCACCTCAACAAGTTACAGATCGGCGCATGGCGCTTGTTGCTTCGCAAGTTGACGGACAACGACTTGTCCTTGTTGGGCCATCTGGGAATCTGGCGACGAGTTTCTCGAGCCCAAGCTGCCATTTCGATGACCCCAGCCCAGGGTTATTCCCAGTTGTATCCTGGCATTCTGCCTCGCAATGACCTGCAAATGAAGATATATAAGTTTGCGTTGCGTAAATGTTTATCAGGGAGATCATCATATCATGAACTCAACGACTAAGTCGTAGATCAGATGAAAGTGCTCGAATGCCCATGCAAATTATATCTCTAGATTGCTTACTTAAAACCAACGTAGCTGGTCCTCTATCTTCAAAACATCAACCGTTATTCGTGATTTCCGTTGCGAACTACATCACGCAGTTTGGAGCCCCCACGGGCTTATCAACAACCGTTCCCTCGGTCTGTTTAGCACCCGAATCGTGTTCAGCAGCCACATTGTCGGCATCTAGTGTCGAATAACTCGATACTTGAATCGTATCGTCGTCGCGTGACTGCTGCTCGGTCGGGGGAGCCGTCGTAGCCGGGGCCTTTGTCGCGGGGGGAACAGGAGGAGGCATTGTCGGAGACTCTGTGTCCGTGTCGCTCACAGTTTTGGAATGCGACTTAACGTGGGTCTTTTGACCGGCATCGCTACCGCTTGAGGAATCGGAATCCTCGCTGACTGGAGCTGTAGTCTCGGGAGCCTTCGTCGCCGGATGAATGACTGAAGGCATGGTGGGCGACGGGGTCTCCTTGTCTCCGTGTTTAGAGCTCTGGGTTTCGTCGCTACCACTGCCAGCATTCGACTCCTGCTGGGACGTTTGAGTAACTTCACCGTCGTCTGAATCCGATGGAGCTTTCGTCGCGGGAGCCTTTGTCTTAGGGACAATAGGAGGGGGCATTGTTACCACTGGAGTCTCGCTGCCGTGGTCGGTTCCGCTGCTTGGAGACTGTTCCTGGTGTCCACTAGCTGAAGTAGAGTCGTACTGGATATCATCATTACCACTCGATGAACCCGACTTCTCAACTGTAGAAGGAGCTGTCGTTGCGGGGGCGTTCGTCTTCGGAGCAACCGGAGGA
>NW_008649110.1:47474-50678 GCF_000247585.1 Phytophthora nicotianae INRA-310 | reverse complement strand
ATCCACAAGACTACCTACGGTCAAGATCCCAGATCAAGACCACCAGATCCTACTCTCTCGAAGTACTCGCTTGTGATCTGTACACTACCTCAGACGTAGTGTGAAGATCTTCCACTTCTACCCCATCCAATCATCGCGTCTCGCCAAAACATTTAAGCTTCACCCATTTAAACTTCTCTGTAGTTACCAGAGGTGCAAGATCCTGCCCTACCGACGGCTATACAAGGAAGCCAAGTTCAGCCGATCACGGATCAACAGGGGACCCCCTCTGTTAGTCGGTGTTTGGGTATTGTTGGGGAAGTTGAATCCAGCAATCTCGCAGATTTTGCCGACCCCGACACGCCACAGAACATCTGCTGTGGGATTGAATGCGTGTGCACATCCCAAAGAAGGTTAAGGCCAAGTGCGCTGCTAGAGACGGAAAATGTGCGTTATTCCTGGCGGTCTCACTCCCTACTTGTAGGCTGGACATATAGGCATATACAAGTCTTTCAAGGATGTACTCTACATGGAGATTAATACGCAAAAGGACAGTGACAAGGTCGAGTACACACAGGTTGATAACCCGCGTATGCCATCGGTAGGTATAGTCTGTCAGTGGATTAAACGCGTGGCGTGACATGATATCAGTACAACGAAAAACTCTGTTGCTGCCGCAGGGTTCGCCGATAATTGGATGGATTGGCACTTTGCACGCCACGATCTCTATGGAGAGCAGTTCCGTGCAATCTGGGAAGTCCGAGGTGAAAGCCATGAAGAACACGACGGCTTCAACCTTGACGAGCTCCAAGATAGTCTAGATGACATCGCTTTAATCGGCGAGTAAGACGCAATGAAGTGTAACCTTTTCTAAGTACAGAGGGCCTTTTTTTTGCTAATCGAACAGGGTACTTTTAGTAGTACCCTGGGTATTGCTCCGAAATATCCGTTACTACACCTTTGCCCGTCCAAACTGAGAATAATCTCAAGTAAAGTGGACAACACGTTTTTGTTTATTGCAATTTTCTTCTTACGTGATTAAAAGCACCAATGAATCCGAGAATAATCTCATTCAAAAAGAGACGATCTACTGACCTAGATATCGTAGACCATGTCGTTCATCTTCTCCGCCGCATTCACCGCATCGCGACAGTGCAACTCCATATTCGTCACCAACGTGGGGGTGATGCACTTGATACTCGCTTCAGCCGCCTTCTCCAAGAAGCGCATGGTACGCTCCTTAATTGTCAACGGGGTGCCGTCATCATCCGCCATGTTGCTTCAATCACAAATCTCCTCGCGATACAAAGCAAGATACGCCTTGATCCGTGCTTTTAGCACGGAGAAGCAGTCCTCGATGGGGTTGCACATCGGAGAGTAGGGACCGAGGCGTTGTAGCTTCAGGTCGGCGTGCTCTTCCAGCCGCTCTTCCGTTTGGCGGTGTGTAGGAGCGTTATCCAGGACGATAACAACCTTCTTACCGGCAAAGTTGCTTTGAAAGATAGGAGACGTCTTTACTGTAGGGTAGATCTCGTCGATAAAGCCAGCATTTTGGGCCATTCGAATACTCCCCCTCTCCAGCCGATGGAGTACAACACCCATAGCTGAGTTGACCGCGCACTGGACTTGCAAGTTGGCCCCTTTTGACGGTGGCATCACCAGTGTAGCGCGTTCTCCTTTACGCGCGCGTTCCCGACCACGCTTATAGCACACATTGTAGCTAGTCTCATCAAAGTAGATAATACAGTCACCGTCTTTTTGATGGTCCTTGAGAGCTTCCGCGAACTTGAAGCGTTTGGTCTTGTTGATATCATTGTTGCACGTCATGGGCTCGATGCGTGTCTATTTTAGCGTGTACAACATGCCCAGCAAGTGGCGGCAGATCGTTGAGGTGGAGACGTTAATTCCCATGTCCAAAAAGAGCATCGTACGTATAGCTTCTAACGTAAATGTGCAATTCTCGTTGAGGTACTCTTCGAGCTTGTTCCTGGCCTCTTCTGTAATCTTCACGACGCTACCCCGAGCGCCGCCGCGTGGCAGATCCTCCACGCGTCCTGAGGCGACAATGCGGTAGGCCACTGCTCGCGAAATGCCGTTGTTCTCGGCCACCTGAAGCCAGTCAGCGCGCCCTGCACGATGCGCGGAAAGAACGCGAAGCTTCTCGGCGGGCGAGTGCTTTCGGAGGAGGGGAATTGAGAAGTGAGCTACTTTAGCCTCGTGCGCGGGCATTCGCGCGCATTTTAGCGCCAAGACGTCTCCACCACGCATTCTACGGCTGCCGCCTTTCCTTGTCTTGTTTTGGATAAAATTATTCTCGCTTTGTTTGCTGGTTATTTTTGCCTAACTTGATATTCATATTTCATAAAAACAATTGTCCGCTTTGCTTGAAACTAATCTCAGTTTGGACGGGCAAAGGTGTAGTACATGTATTATGGAACATAAAAACAAAAATATAAAAAAACTATTATTCTTTCCAACCTTTGCATATGGAATGGTTGAAACTTGATACAGGTGCTGGGCATGACACGTCGTAAAAGTATTTCTTGAACAAGAGTCTCATCATGGTTTCGATCAATTGCGCCAACTCAGCTTATTAGTCTCGTTCTCCAGCTAGGTTTGGCTTAATTCAATTTGGCTTAATTCAACGAAAGCTTGTTTGTTTCTGGCCGAATCTGACGAGTTGAAGTTAACCCGGAATCTGGACAACTTTGCTTGATCTCGTACCAGCGCATCTACCTCTCCAATACTTGATTCTATAAGTCTAATCAAATAATATAAGCAAATACTTTTTCTATTTAGAATACCTCTATATAGTATTGTGCTTGCATCTTCAAATAAAACCAAAAAGATGTTCTGTCAGAGGTCGCACCAAAATCCATTTTTTCGCGGAAGATTGAATAGTCTCCGCCCAGTTTCTGGCAAATGTCGCGCTCAGGAGTGTCCAATGTGGACTCCACGATGGGCTTCACGCTCATTGCCCCATTCCTGCCATAATCTCAGTTGCGATTCCGCCCACCGACCGCCATGAGCAGCTCTGGTTCGAACAGCAGCGAAGCCGACGTCGGCAGTGTCAACACGGCCAGTGCGGCCAGCGATGCCGGGTCCATCGTGTTCACTAGCGCCCCCAAGACAGAATCCTCCAACAGCGGAGACTCATGCACCTGGTACTCAGGCGGCATCTGCTCCAACCCTCGGTCCTGCTCGGACTGCTTGAATGTCGCCATC
>NW_008649110.1:43718-46399 GCF_000247585.1 Phytophthora nicotianae INRA-310 | reverse complement strand
TGGATTCCCACCCGAACAAGTTCAAAAGTCGAGGCTTGGAGCTTGATGAACTGGTGATTGGTTCTCCAATAACGATTGTTCTTCGCCGCTGCAACTCCTCCGCTCTCCTTTTGCTGTGATGGTGGTGAATTGTGATCACCATCGCCAACGTTGCCACCAGCGTGAGAATGATTGCGATCGCAACGCACCAAAACACCGCGTATCCTTGTAGATTGTCTCCTTTGTCGTCTTTATGATCATTTTCGCTAGGATTTCTATGATCTGCTGTACTCAACCCGGAACAATCACTGCCACCGACGACGTATATCCAGCTCGGTAATTCGCATACTTGGACAAACACGCAGCGCTCAGTCCCGTAGACGAAGCCTCCGTTAGCGAGCTGGTATTCATCCAACAGAACGTCGTTGGCCTCACAGTACGTTGTGTTTGCTGCTGGAAATTCCAACTCGATGTGGATATCTATCAGATTGCGCGGTGGTTGCGTCGCTTTCTGACTGTTGCTAGAGCTTCTACCATTGCTAGATTCCTTGTTATCCATTGGAGATGACACCACTCGGAAATCTACCGAGACGTCGTAGTTGCCTACAATGGAGACACATCGTCCTACCTCGTTGATCATGCAGCCGTCCGGTTCCTTGTTGAGCTCAGAGTTGAGGCAGTCGTAACAAGTACGAGGTGCTCGACAGCCTCCTATATCCGCTGGGTAATACGAGCAGGTTCCTTGTGTTCGGTCGTCATTCGGAGGATGTGACGATGTCTGTACTCGACGACGAAGACCGGAACGAACCGATCCAGTTTTTCCAGTGGGCGATGGCATCGCTTCAGCGGTTTGCTAATGTCTTATGCGTGGCGCAATGAGAAGGAGAAGGGCTCCATTGCGACGGTGGTTTCGAGTCGATTGCTGCACGTACGTCGGAAATAAATCCTTCCGACGTTTTGAAAGCCACTTCAACGTCATGCACACGACTAGTCAGAAGGCAGCGCTAATAGGTTTTCAGACCCTTTCGCACCAAAGCTCGCACTTGCACTAAAGACGATCACAGCGATCATCGCAAGTGGCTACTAACCAGTCACAGGGTTGTTTTTCTCCTGCTCCGTTGCCGGACAGCAAAAGATAGTTTTTGCCGTCGAAGGCGAGTTGCACTGGTACGTCTTTCTCATGCACACAACAGTGTGGGCTTTCGAACAGCAGATCGGAGGCTGCTTTCCTCCCACGCTTCTACGTCAACGTAGCAGCCGGCAGCCAACAGGCTTCGGCACAACATGTTTTAGCTCTCATGAAACTTTGGTCATCACCATCGGCAGTTCATACTTAGCTGGAAATCGCAGATGGAAAGCTTCTGCCACATTTTGAAAATTGCAAAATGGCACTTCGATTTTCCTGTCCCAGGAGTGGTCAAAACTGAATCCGGGCTAGGTCTTTACCGATTTTTTTTTTTTTGTCTGGCTCGAATAAAACCGATGCCCCTCCCCTCTCAAGGACGGAAGGACGGTCGCCACTCTACCTTTGCCAGACGGAAGGACGGTCGCCACTCTACCTTTGCCAGGCTACGAGAAGAAGTGTTGCTGCAACAGGTTAACCTCTTCTAGGCGTGGCAACAGCACTGCGAAGGATGTCGTGGTCAGCGGAGAACCAGGGCTCCAACGCGGACGACATCACGTTTCCTCCCAGCCAAACGTCCGCGCCGTCGATCAATTTGGCCTCGACAGGTGCGGCCCAGACCAGCGAATCGAACGACAGTGGACCCCCGCCAAACTCGAACAACGGCGAGGACGAGGCCCGACGCGAGGAGGACCTCAACTACCGACGCACACACGGCTCGTGCATGTACTACCCGACGGACGACCGCCATCCGTGCCAGCTCCAGCGGTCGTGCTACGATTGCCTCAACTTTAACATCACCACGGAGCCCGATGGATGTTTCGTCAACCCCATGGGCCAGTGTGTTTCAATGTCACAATACGATCCTGCCATGGATTTCCGCCAGGGAACCCCTTCGAACCAACTCGCAGCGGAATTTGTCACTGCCGGATACAATGGCACAAGTGGCAACAGCTCCGAGCCGACTACCGCAAGTGGCCAAGACGAAAACCAGCAATACGATTTTGTTGCTGGCAATGCCACCTACTGCGAAAACGACGACGCCCAGTGTCTATTATGTCGGGCCACTGCATTTGCCGAAATTATCTATCATCATTCCGATACTTCGCGGTCGAGATACTGTTTCGGACAAAATGGTTGCGTCTGTGTGGCAATTTGCGAGGCACTGCAAGTGAACCACCAAAGGCCGGACAAAAAGTGTATGGTGAACGCTATGAGCACAAATGACAGGGATACTTCAGTGAACCAGTTCGGATCCATTGCCGCCATTTTAGGTGCCATGTGCTTCATCGTGGCTTCCGTTTTTGTCATTTACCGTATCCGGAAACGAGGTGAAAGTTCGGCCTCCGATGGAGAAAATGACCAAACAAGTAGCAACAGATATCACAACCGACGGGGTAGCAATGACGACGATCCAGTGGTCACTCCAGCGGACGGAGCGTCGCCTATTGCAACAGCTACGCCGGTGATGAGAGCAGGATCAGGGTCGGGTCTTGTGCTGAATTTGTTCGGCTGGACGGCTATGAGAGAAGTGGTGATCCAGAAGGAACAGAATCAAGCGGATGGGATTGAGGACGCA
>NW_008649110.1:14683-17093 GCF_000247585.1 Phytophthora nicotianae INRA-310 | reverse complement strand
CCAAGCGAAGTGGCCCCTTATTAAATGCAATTCGCTCTTTTGGTACTAGTGCTCCATTCACCAGGTCGATGCTTTCTATGCACTGATAAAATCGATGCTGTTTGCTCAAATCACACTATAATAGCGAGTCCAATGAAAATTCTCACGTCGTCCTTCTCGTCTCATCAATTCAGTGCATGTGTTCAAATAAAAGCCACTACTGTAAACACATGGTCAAGGATTTGCCTAGCAGGAATGCACCGCGTTTTTGCATGTGTGTACCTTGTAGGATTTGCAAACAATCAGGTTTTAGCATACAAACATGTATGTAGTATTAGACAAGAAGATCGTTATATCCGGAAGTATATCAAATTTCCGAGGCGGCGAAACGGCTGCACATTCGGAGTCCGAAATTCGGCACCGGATATGCAAATCATCCCAAGGTATCCATCCAGTTGTTCCGCCAATGTAGAATACGAATAGAGATCTATAATGTTACAGTATCAAATACTAAATGTACTTATTAATAAAAGTACTAAAACTAAATATTCTCAGCATTTTTTCAATGGAATACCGAAAGTAAAAGTAAAGTACTGTACTTGTATTGTGGAAGGAATCGCGTAATCTTCGCGTACTATGTGTTGTGTGTTCGCGAAGATCACCACAAAAGCTTTGCACAATCTAAGGCTTTGCCCTCGAAATCGATTGGTTGTACAGAATTCTTCCCACTTTCGAAAAGTATGCGTTGGTATCATGTGCTTCTTATTCTGGTATCTTCTTTTCAAACCATCAGCAACGCTTTCTCAACGTCCCCGATTACGACAGTGGCTTCACCTGCTCACTCGATATCTACCAGTTTTGCCGTTACTGAGACTGCCAGGAGGAGATTATTAAGAGTGGTAAACCGAGCTAACGCGGAGAGCAACTCGTTTAAGGACGTTGGTTACGGCGAAAACACGGGCGATGTTAGTGGCTATTCTGGATACGATAAGTCGAGCATTAAAGATCTTGAAGAGAGGGTCACTGGTACAGAAGCGTTTCAAAAACTCAAGTCTTCCAAGACATTCAAGTCGTTCTCGCAGGGTGTGACGAAAGCCACCAACACGTTTAGCGTCAAGATCTCGCCGGCGTTGCCCATGAAGGCAAAGCTGCAAGTATGGTCCAACAACGGGAAATCGGTCTCGTTCGTCCGGAAAGAGCTAGGGATGGACAAACTGGACGACGCACTATTAAAACAAGCCAAGAATTTCCAGTTCTACGACGACTACGTGACCTCTCAACTTCCCATTTGGGCTAAAAATGAGCTCACTCTCGACGATATTGTCTCTCAGTTGGGACTTCGAGGATTGTCGGGATCTGACCTTACGTCCAATCCGAATTTCAAGTACTATGACCAATACTTAGAACATCAAGCGTTGGTGTGGGCTACGAAGGATCTTGATTTAGATGATGTCTTGGTACGATTAGACCTGAATATCCTGCCAGCAGCAGAACGTTTAGGGGCTGTGAACTTCAAGTTCTACGAAGAGTTCGTTGCTGGTTTAATGAGGTCGTGGATGGAGAAAGGTACGCCTTTGGACGACGTTATGGCCAAATTAAAGCTGGACAAGCTGACAGGAGAAGAGCTTTTGAAGCATCCGAACTACAGGTACTACAAAAACCATGTGAAAAACTATTTGAGAGTCTGGGCGTTCAACGGGGAGTCTTTGGATGATGTTGCGGTGTGGCTGGGGCTGGAAAATATGCAAGGCAAATTGCTTGAATCTCAGCCGAACTATGCATTTTTGAAAAAGTATTGGGACAAGTCGACCAAGTACGAAGAGCAAGAAATGTTAAAACGGCGCATTACGTCGTTCCAAGTGTGGGACGATCTTCAGGTATTCCGAGTCAAGCAGAGTCGACGAAAAAATTCTGAGACCTACAAGGCATACAAGCACTATGTTAACCTGATTGATGACTACATCATCCGTCTGAAAGATAGAGGTTTCACTGAAGACGAACTTCCAAGAATGACAAGTAAGAACGCCGCACCAGACGAGATGATGGAGAAGACATATATTTGGACCCAAATGCGAAGACCGGAGTGGTATGTCAAGTTTTCGTTAGGGCTGGATGGTTTGGGGGAGAATGCACTGAAAGAAGCTGCAAACTTTCAGTACTACGAGTATTATCTACGCGCAATGAAAGCAGTCAACCCCACTGTGCAATAATGTCTAGGATGAGATAAAACAGCAACAAATATACAGTCTGACGTTTTACTGCTTAACATCATTAATAAAAGGTGAACGATAAATTGCATATTAATTGAAACTAGGGCTTTGTTGATATAGGAAGGTCGCGAGCGACGAAATATAATGAATTATGGCAACAACAAGCGAGCACCAGTATCTCGCTACCGGGATGCTATGCTTGCGACAACCTTTCAATAAAG
>NW_008649110.1:8277-9773 GCF_000247585.1 Phytophthora nicotianae INRA-310 | reverse complement strand
CATGAAGAACGGAGAAGACAACCACGACGTGGAGAATGGTCAGATCAGGCGTTGTATTTCATCCTGGGAAACAAACTTATGGACTTATGGACAATGTAGCACGTTGGTGGGTGAACATGAATCGACGATTACCATCACGTGACCGGGCATGGACTTACCTAAAGAATGCGCTTCTACGACACTGGAGCAAAACTGGAAAAGTCGGCAGCAGAATGGCGTGTGTGAATATGCGCAGGATGATGCCTGGAGAGACGTACTCTGATTTTGCAGCTTCATTGCGAGATGTGGTTGGGCGTAATAGAGTCAGTGAACGTGCTCTATTAGTTTTACAAGAACCTAGATACGA
Organism: Phytophthora nicotianae INRA-310; assembly: GCF_000247585.1. Lineage (NCBI taxonomy): Eukaryota > Oomycota > Peronosporomycetes > Peronosporales > Peronosporaceae > Phytophthora > Phytophthora nicotianae. Next base: position 9,427 of record NW_008649110.1, on the reverse strand, counting down.
CTACGAAGAAGTTGGTGAAGCAGAGACCGAAGCCTAAACCCTTGGAAGCGGCCGTGGATAAAGCCAATAATATTGATGACACTATGGACAACTTAGCTCAGGGCATGCAGAACATAGGACAGCCTTGGGCCACAGCCCCAAGTCTTTTTATGTAGTACCAGTTGATGGCTGTTGGGTGCGATAGAAATGGAAAACTTAAGAATACTCGCAGCCTCAGAGAGAAAGATCGGGTCAAAGCTCCGAACAGTTGGATTGTCCAATGCGAAAACAAGTTTGTACCCGTTGACAACACACCACGTTGCAGGACCGTGATTAAAATAGTACATTCGGAATGGGTACCAATCGTGCAATTGTCTATCTGGCTTCGACGGACGTGCGTAGACAGACGCTTCCCTGGCAAAGTTTCACGACGCAGTAGCACCCAAAGCAGAACAAAAGCTTCAACAACATTGCTCAGTCCTGTGTACCACGAGTAGCAGCACTGCGGACAATCTTAAGATAAATAAAAAAAGCGAGCTGCCGAACAAATGGCTATATCCACTACGGCTGTTTAGACACACTATCCGTAGAAAGGAACTCAGTCCAAAATCAAAAATGTTAACGAGGTCGTCTCACTGTGTTCATATGCTCCTTCCACGGTGGATTGCCTCTGCGAAATCGAACAGTTGCCAGCCTATTAGATACGCGACCACGCCTCCACATAGCCTTAGTATTGACAAGTACTCGGCTGTCGTACGCTTATTACAACCTACGCGCTGATGAAGACGGACAAAACATGGAATAAACGTATATAATGACTGCATGTGCGATAGAGATTTATCACACGAATACTCGAATAATTCTTGATGTTGATTGGTTTTCGTATATTAACCCTTTCGTGGGCAATGGGGGCATTTTGCCCCCTTTGGAGGGCGTATCCTTGAGTACAACTCGTGTCACCCTCGAATGGGGTCAAAATGCCGATTTCTGTATGTTGTGTGTGTGGATTCGCCCTTTCTACTTGAACTACAACGGTTTGCAGAATATTTGCTGTAGTACCGTAGTTTATGAAAGGGGGCAAAATGCCACCTTTGATGACCTAATGACTTGACCTTCTATACAATAATATAGCCAGGTCGAAAGTACCCGTTCACGAAAGGGTTAAGTGTTA
>NW_008649110.1:3893-5495 GCF_000247585.1 Phytophthora nicotianae INRA-310 | reverse complement strand
TTGGCCACAGTCTGATTTCTTTGACCAATTAGTTGATGATGACGACGGTCTGGTTGACCCTGAGCCCCAAAATAGCGACTCCTCGGGTCTCCAAGACGACCCGCCATCCCGACAATCAGGCTTGCCGACCGCAATCAAAGCTAACCCCCTGAACACTTTCGTACTTGGCTGCAGTACTTGCGCTGCTTCTGAGAGGCCTAGTCTCGACATAGTCGGAGCAGAATCGCAGGAGCTAGAGCTTTTCGAGCTCATCAAAGTCCGGTGACGCTTTCATCGAGTTTGATTTAGGGATGGAGCAGTTCTGTTGGTAACCGGGAGTACTTTCATAGGACCTGCAGTTTCGATCACGGGGTCTGTCAATTACGCATTTCCGTCGAATGGGTACGATGGAACGTTACCGGATGGCTGCGTCATCTGCCAGTCTAAATTCCGACTTCTCCGTGCCTCCCCCTCCCGCTCCAGTGCCTCAGCCGTGGAGTCAACTCGGAGCTGCCGCCTGAAGCTTTTACGGCCTACGCACATGCTACATGTGAGTGTACGACTTGCAATATCATTGGTTGACTTCATCGCCAAAGTGGTCAGTTGCTGGAAGAAGATCTTCCTGTACTAGTGATGTGGATCAACGACGGACTGGAGCAATAGCGCAATGCGGTTGGACGCGACATAGACAGCGGGGGAAACGCACGCATTTCTCTGATCAACCGATTTTCTGCTTCGAATCCAGAGCCCCAAGGTCTCGTGCTGTTAGTTCTACGTGAGCGGCTCCTGGATGGAGCACGTTTCCAAACAAAACGGTTTCTGTCAAGCCACGTCTCCAAGTGCGACTCCAAACGGAGAGGGAGATTTCCAAGGACGACATCGAATACATTTCAACTCGAGACGGAAAGGAAGTGTGTCTCCATTTTCTGTCAAAGAGAGGGTGCAACTCAAAGAACCAAGTGTGTTGCACGTTCTAATCACCTCTGGCCGTCGGAGATTCCAGCGATTACATCGAGGAATAGCTCGGTGGTCTCCGAGTACAAGGATCACGTGCGTGAGAGTGTCCGAGCTGTTCATGCAAAGTAAAGCTCGGACTGATCGGTATGTTTTTCCGCAGCGTGATAGTGAAAGGAAAACCTGTTTTCAGAGGAGAGAAACGAGTGGACCACATCAAGCAGCAGAAGGATGAATCCCGGTGTAGTCTAGCCAGTCTGTGATTTCCCAGAAATCCGTCAAGTGTCCAAGAACAGTCCCAGATGGCACCTCGTCGCAATAACCGCCAGCCATCCATCGAACCTCTCAGTGCTGTGTTCGCTCGCCACGACGGCTCCTGGCTTCATGGACAGGTGGTCCGCAACCGTGGCCGAGACGTGGTCCTCCAGACTAAGGTGGGGGAGCAGGTGACCTGCCGACCCACCGCGGTGTACCCGACCGACCCAGTGCTTGCTCTATTGCTGGGTCCGGACGTGCTCGACTCGTCGTTAGATATTGAGGGTGTCAGGACGGCGCACGCAACTATCCTATCACGTCTCCTCGGAGACCCTGCCAACCCGCGGTTGCGACCGTCGCGTGACATTGTGCATTTGCTACGGGGCATCGTGGCCGACGAGAACATGCCAGACG
>NW_008649110.1:0-868 GCF_000247585.1 Phytophthora nicotianae INRA-310 | reverse complement strand
TTTGTCTCCTGGATCCTAACTGGCAACGCTACGTTGTGCTTTCTTTCGACGACGGCGAACTCGCCAACGCGTCGTTCGACATAAACGTCCGTGAGCAATTCGCCGTAGCCCTCGCCTGCCTGATGTTTGGTCAATCATGGCACGAAGCACATGCACCCGAGTGGCCGCACATTAGGTGCTGGAGCGACAATCAGACCACGGTCTCAAGGCCCAACAAGCTATCGGCGCGACACCCGCTTGCCCAGGAACTCAACCGCAGCATCGGCTTCGCTGAAGCAACCTGGCGGCTCCGCGTCTCGACCGGTCATTTACCAGGGTCGTGGAACTACGTGGCGGATGCTGGCAGTCGCCTTCATCTCCCCGTATACCGACAAGTGTTTACTAACTGTGTTAATATGTGGTCCCAGGTCCCGGTCCCACAACACATCCGTCGGATCTACACGACGTTCTCTTCCAGCTTCAGGCCGCATCACTGGCCGCTAGCTCAAGACGGCTCTACGACAGGACATGGCGATAGTGGTGCACGTGGCGTCGACAGCGCCGTGAACCGTGCCAGCTCCCCCGCGATCCAGACGATCAGTCTCTCCAGCTCGTGCTCTTCGCCATCGCGTGCTGGCGAGGAGAGCCGTCCTCCGTCGTCAATACCCCGTCGACCGTGTTGTCCAAATGTAGCCATCTCTCTTGGCATCATCAAGTGCGGTACGGCTACCCAGTGCAACTCTCGGACGGACATCACCTCGCTTTGCTTGGGATGCGTAGGCTGTCAGCCGCACCGCAGCGCCGAGAACCAGTCACCGTCGCCCACTTTCGCAAGATTCGCGCCGGTCTCAACTTCAGTTCACCCCGCGACCGCGTCATATGGGGGGGG
>NW_008649109.1:92623-93751 GCF_000247585.1 Phytophthora nicotianae INRA-310 | reverse complement strand
CCTTCCTGCACTGAAGAAAGAAATTGCGCGTTTAATCGAGCTTGGTGTACTGATCCCAGACTCAGAATCGCCGTGGGCGTCCCCGGCATTTACGGTACCGAAGAAAGATGGATCGATACGGCTGGTGTGTGACTTCCGCAGACTGAATCGCCTACTTACCCGACAGTTTTACCCACTACCAAAGATCTCTGACATTCTGAGGCAGTTGCGCAAAGCGGCCTACGTGACGGCGTTGGATGTGCCGATGGGTTACTATGCGCGAGAACTTGCTGAGTGCAGCAGACAGCCAACAGCTATCGTGTTTCCGTTTGGAAAGTTTGTGTTTGCGAGGCTACCGATGGGCGTTGCTACAGCACCTGATGAATTTCAATCGGTTATGAACTGTTGCCTTGGAGATCTGGACTTCTGCTGGGTGTATTTGGATGATATTTTAATCCTATCAACGAGTTTTGAGGAGCACATCTGCCACGTTCGCATTGTGTTGGAGCGTTTGCGTGACTACGGACTGACGAGTCACCCTGTGAAGTCGAAGATTGGAGCTACGTCTGTTGAGTATCTAGGCTACATTATCAGTCGTGATGGAATCTCACCGCTCACATCCAAGGTTGATGCCATCTTGCGAATTGACACGCCACGCAACCGCCGTAAACTTCGACGGTTTGTCGGAATGATTAACTACTATCGGGGATGTCTGGCCAAGACGAGCGCATTTGCTTGCACCGCTCACGGCGCTGACGTCGCCTCAGCGACCATTTGTCTGGGGTTATACTGAGGCGAAGGCCTTTGAGGAAGTCGGCTCTGGCGCAGGCTACAGAGCTTGCGTTCCCGGACTACAGCACGCGCTTCGACATCCACACCAATGCCTCCGGATATCAGCTTGGTGCTGTTTATCTCGCAGCGAGGTCGCCCCATTGCATTCTGGTCCAAGAAGTGCAACGACAGCCAGAGGAAGTACCCGGCAAACAAGTTGGAGCTGTTGAGCCTTGTGCTCGTGCTGCGAGAGTACCGTAGCATGTTGCTGGGTCAAGACGTGCGCATTCACACCGACCACCTGAATTTGACGTACAGCACCTTCAACAACTGGCAAATGATGCGATGGCGTTTAGAAGTCGAGGAATTCGGCCCGAC
>NW_008649109.1:88447-91358 GCF_000247585.1 Phytophthora nicotianae INRA-310 | reverse complement strand
TGTCAGCAAGTCGAAGATCTGTGACGCGCGCACAAGATTCCGGTGGTCCGGCAAATCGGTTCAACTCGATCACGGATCGAGACCGGTTCGACAGGGCACTGCCGATGAAGGAATGGTTGGTCTGGAGTTGGTTTAGGACCGCCCTAAGCAGGTTGTTTAGAGACGTAAGAGATCTAGCTAACTGCGAGCTTTGAGCTCGCTCGGTCAATTCTACTCAGTTCCCATTTTACCTTGCAACAATCAAGTTCACGTGACATTTGAAGAGGCTTCTAGAGATGAATGCTCGCTGCGGATTTGTCGGGATGTGGTGCAGCATCGACTGTATGCATTGAGAGTGGAAGAACTGTCCTTATGGGTGGGCAGGAGAGTTTAAGGGCAAAGAAAAAAGCCTACAGTTGTTTTAGAAGCATGTGCAGACCAGGAAGTATGGATTTGGCATGCAAGTTTCGGGTGGCCGGGCTCCTTAAATGACCTCGACATTCTTAATCGATCTCCGATATTTGGTGATCTCATGAATGGAACCGCTCCTCGTGTTGAGTTTGAGATCAATGGGCAGACGTACAATATGGCATCTTGCCTTGCCGATGGTATATACCCTGACTGGCCTGTTTTCTTGAAAGCGATGCTACAGCCGCGTGGGAATATGCAAAAGAAGTTCACACAAAGACAAGAAAGCGTTAGGAAAGACGTGGAACGGGCTTTTGGAGTTCTCCAAGCTCGATGGAGAATTTTGGCTGTGCCGTGCAAGCTTCACTCACGGCTAAACATGAAAAAGGTGATGCGTGCTTGTATTATTCTACACAACATGATTTGCGAGGAAAATCGACACTCATTCGCCGACGAGCACGGGTATTTGTTCAATGATCATGACCATTTACATCTCTATAAACTTCGCATCTCGCGTCCACTTGGGAATCGATCACGCTCAATTGGAGAGCTTGCGGCTCGGATAAATGCAATTGAAAATAAAGAGCAGTATTTCCGGTTGCAACAGGCCATTATGGAGCACATTTGGACATTTTTTGGAGAAGGAAGACACTTCATAATGAATTTTGGTTTTGTATTCGACTGATTCGATCATTATGTAAGATTCAATATTCGTAATCGGCGCTTGTGAATAATGAATTTATCCAGGATTGACACTGTTAACTGTAAGTGCACATCTGGTCGGTCTAGACGTGGGATTCATCCACTTCACTGCTTATTTGCGAGGGTTGCGTCAACGGTGGGAAGCTTGATGAGTAAAACGAGGATTGTGTTCCAGAGAGTGATAATGATGTCACGTTTTCCAGTACCACAGGACACACAGCACTCAACTTCGCGGGAGACGCGAGTACATCTCCACTCTCATAAGATGCCGCTGTCTGTTCAAATGAATGACCATCACTCAAGTTAGCCTCTGTCATTGCATTTTCAGCAGTAGAGCCCGATGTTCCCATACTTTCTTCGAGACTGGGTGGAGATGGTGTGGCTAGGTCTTCCAGCGCGCTTAAGCGTCGCAACAAACCAGATCGACGTCTTTCAAGATATGTAGCATGTTCAGCACTCTCTGGCTTGATGCTGAAGAGCTTGTTCAGCATGCGGTGGGGGTGTTTCTTCTACCTGTATGCGTTGAAGAGCCTGGTTAATCCGGAGTTGCTTTTTTAGTACGTCCACTTTGGAGATCATCGACTTTGACAGGGTTTCTTGAGCCACGACTGTGCGGAATCGCATCGACACCTCGGATATCGCTCGCTTTGTCCCCTTGACGCCTTGATCTGGTCGGGCTTCTACTGTCGTAGATATGATACTGTTAGCATCTGATTCCAAAGACGCCTCCACGATTACATTATCAGGACCAGGGCGTTTACTACTTCGAGCGGGTTTTTTGCGTTCAGAGACCTTCTCAACCGACATTTGGAACTTAGGACACTTTGCGAGCACGTCATAGCACTCCATGTATCCAAAGTGATGACCGTGGCGCTCCTTGTACAATGACAGCGACTTCTGCATCATGTCGCGTTCTGTCGACCCAGACTCGCGCAGCGATTCAACTAGCTTCATACACCCGACGTACTTGGCTATTGCTTTTTGCATCTGACCAAAATGAGCCGAGAGACTTGTCCAAGCCCGTGGCTCTAGTGTTCCTTTTGCGATGGCCTCGCCTACACGCTCCGAGCTCTCCATCACTTCCTTCACGCGTGTCCACATCATCTCCGCCGTCTGGTTTTATCCGACAGATGCATCTGTAGACACATGAACGTGGGCTATTGCCAGTTCGAGATCCTCCAACGCGTGATAATTCTTGCCAGGCGCGGCCTTCTCGCGTGCTGGCATGCTTTTCAATTCAAGAGGTCGCTTGGGATTCCGGCTATCCGCCAGCTATCCGTAGGTAAGATTTGACTGCTGGACCACCGCAGAATAGCCGTTGGCTAATTTTAGTCTACTTTTTGTCGAACCGGTGCAGATCCGAAAACAATGAGAAAGCTTTCAAAAAGTTAAATCCGACTTTTAGTTGTGGTTTAGTTTCAACCGGTGGGAATGCTCTTATAGCCCACTCAACGACCAATTTTTCATTGCTAACTCAATTATAAAAATAAAATATTTATTCTATAACCCCCACACCTTGAAAATTATGGACAAGAATACGACCAAAAGTTAGAGCCTTAGCTTGGTATCATTCTCAAGAGTTATGTGGTATTACTGCCATGGTCATATACTACCTATAGGGTTCTGATCGTGGTAAAGTTTTGTTGTGTATACTGGAGTTCAACAGGGCGAAAATGTACTATAAAGTCATGTCTGATCAGATATAGCTAAATCGGACCTGCTTACACTAATCTCTGTCCGTTTTATTTATATCGGACGCCAAGATACTCCAGCAAATCGGGCGGCAAAATTGATGTAAACTATTCTTAATTTAAAAAAAAAA
>NW_008649109.1:84219-85312 GCF_000247585.1 Phytophthora nicotianae INRA-310 | reverse complement strand
GTGTTGCTGGCTCTGTTGTGCTAGGACACGGCGTTGCTGGCTCGGTCGTGCTCGGACACGGTGTAGTCGGTAGTGGCGGCGTGGGTTCTGGAGTATCCGGTTCCGTCGTAGTTGGGCACGGTGTAGTCGGTTCTGGTGTCGTTGGTTCCGGTGTAGTCGGGCATGGAGTCGTTGGCCCCGGTGTTGTGGGTGCCGGTGTCGTTGGCTCCGGCGTTGTCGGCGTCGTGGGCTCTGGCGTCGTTGGGCACGGAGTGGTCGGTTCAGGTGTCGTAGGTGCCGACGTTGTGGGCTGTTGGATCGGCGGTGCAGTAGTCTCCGGCACTGGAGCCTCTGTCGTTGGCTCTGGAGTGATCGGAGCCGTGGTCTCCGGTACAGGAGCCTGCGTCGTTGGAGCGGCCGTAGGAGGTGCCGTAGACGGTTCGGGTGCCGGAGTCGGCGCAACCGTTGCCGCCTCCGTCGGTGCCGCCGTGGGCCTCTCCCCGCAGTCGTAGAGCTCCCTCACCGCCGACGTCTGTACGAACCAGCTCGCGTCATAGTCCTCATTCCCGTCAAACAGGTAGCTATTGTCAATGTCCACGGCCTCGTCCGTCCCGGTCACGCTCCACGTCGGACACCCTGGCTCGGTAGGCGGATCAGTGCAGCCGATGGACGGCAGCACACAGCCCCACGTCGACCCGATGACGATCCGGCACTCGGCGTCTTCGGGTGCTACGCAGCCCTCGCCCGCGACATACGACGGTAGATACGCGCGACAGTCGGCGACGGCCGCGTCCCCTTTCAACGGGCAGGCAGTGCCCGCCGGTGCGTCGCCACTTCCCGAACACACCGCGCCGCGACTCGACGGCAAGTCGTACGTGGCGTCGGCGCATAGGCTCACACCCACTGCGTCGACGTGGTGCCCACCGATCAGCAGCACTGATAGCACTAGCAAGGGCTTCATCTCGGAAGATTCTAGAGTGACCCTAACGCTCGTTCGGTGGAGACGGCTTCAGTGTGTACCCAACTGAGACCTTCCCAAGAAGAGACGGCGCACGTTAGTCACGTGGAACGGGGATGATTCCTAGTGGCACCTCAACTGCGACTAAGTGGCAAA
>NW_008649109.1:54486-55564 GCF_000247585.1 Phytophthora nicotianae INRA-310 | reverse complement strand
CGTCATCGAGTTGCCTGTTAAGCTTCAGATTCTTAATGGCGGTTCGGGGCCAGTCACTTCGACTGCAGCTTGTACTATTGATCAATTGGTACCTAAGGCCGGAGCATGGCAATTCATTGATAGTGTTCAAGTTGTTATTGACGGAACTACTGTGCAAACAAATCAGGTTCATGAGAATGTGAATACAACATTCAAGGCCCTGACCGAAACAGATTACAACACGTATGTCAAGCATGGCCCAACTAGCAACTTCGTATTGGACGAATATTCCACTCCAACGATTCAAGGGTCAAGCGGAGCAGCGCAATCGCTTGAAAACTTGGCCACTTCATCTTTTATGACAGCTACTAATAACGTTGGTGAGTTTGGATTAGCTAACACTTACTCGAACAGGGGAGCCGCTGAACGATCACTCTTTACCGCTCTTGACCAACAAAGCACGAAACTTGCATTCGATGTTATGGGAGGTAGCGCAAATCTTCAAGCGGTATCCAAGCCTCAGGTATATGTAGCTCCTGCTGGTGCCGTTGCTGCTGGTTCGCCATTTTACGTCGCGCATTATCTGGCTTGCATTAAATTGCGGGATATTTGTGACTACTTCAAGAAATGCCCAATGCAGAAAAATACGCGCGGTTTCATTTACCTCAACTATAACAGCTCATCTACTACTTTGGTTACGACTGGTACTGCGGGTGCTGTCTCATCTACTACTATTGCTAGTTTGAGCAACAACATGAACTTCGGAAACACGTGCCCAGTACTTTGGAACCTGAGCAGTGGTGCAACGACAACGGCTTTGGCGGGTGGTCTTGCACTACCCGCATCTGCGGTAACTCTAACGGTTACAGCCGACGTTAATGGTACTCCCACCGCTGGAACTGGCATCACTCCATCGCAATCGTTTTCGCGTCTTCTTGTTCCGACCTACTTGCCTAATCCAAGCGCTGACCATGCGTTGGCTCAGAAGAAGACGTTCCGCTACTTCGAGCGAATTACGAACAAATTCACTGTTGCGCCAGGCGCTTCCTTCACTTGGACGGTCAGTAATGGTATTGCTAACCCAAAGCGTTTGATCATG
>NW_008649109.1:50498-53011 GCF_000247585.1 Phytophthora nicotianae INRA-310 | reverse complement strand
ACCTAAACCACCCAGAAAGCATAAAATGAAACGAGATGCTATGAATCAGTACAAAGCTGAAATGAAAGGCTGGCTGGATGGAATCTTTATTTAAGAATTGGTTAGACACGAAACTTCGTGATGATACTATTAAGCTTGGCTTCAAGCTCAGCTATTTTTTGGCTTGATTTCTGATAGCAACATGCACACTTTTGAGTAATCAATGCTGAACATAATATCTTTTAGATCGACGGACTCGTCTTCAACATCTAATCCCGCCCGATCAGTAAAATTGACAGTAGATCCTAAACCAAGCTTTATAGCATCTTGGGCAATGTATCCTATTTGTAACGGCACATCGTCTCCTTGGCTTTTTATAACGATACTGAACGGGGTTTAGATCCAAAATTGAATCTCCAACAGATTCATCTATTTGTTCGATATTCGTCTTAAATCGTTTATCGGATGTTGCGTAAAAGTCAGCCCCAGCTAACATGGCGTTCGAAGCTCTTATAGAAAGAGCTATTGAAGACAAAGGACCAATAGTAGAAACAAGACCGCCAGATCTAAGAAAATAGGCTACCCCCGTTCCAGCTATGTCCAAAGTCGATGAAACACTACCTGAAACGTCTAATATCGCCGATGGTGATCCAGTTCCAATACCGACTCTACCAGCCGGAGATTTCGTGTATTTGCAGTCATTAAAACCAAATCGTTGGTAGAAGTAGTTCTAAAATATGCACTATTAGTCGAGGTTGCATTTGTTGCATTGCTCAGTTGTAAGCCAAAACCAATAGGCGATGCGTTAGACGATTCCACGAAAATCGGCATATCATAGTTAGCGGTTCCATCGTTGAGTGCATTAGAGGCTTTAATATAAATATTTCCAGAATTCAGTATAATCTGAGCTGTTCCAAACGAACTAGTGTATGGCGTATTGGTATTAAATATCATCTTATTGATAGTGTCAGAAACAAGGTAAAGACAACCACTTGATGGTGTAGGAGACGATCCGGCAGGATTTATACAAAACGCATCTGCACTTATTGCTAATGTATAAGTATGAGGACAACCAGTTTTATACGGCTGAGTATTGCCAATATTGAAACAAAATCTGTGCGTTTGAGACGTAAATCCCACAGTTGGTTTATCGTTCCAATTGATAGTAAATAAATCAGCGCTTGTAGCAGAAACAACTCCAACGAATGAGCTCGGATTATCCGTTGATATTAAGCATCAGCTGTCATAGTGAGTCCATTAATGTTCAATGTAGAATAGCTAAGATTCAATATCGAGCTTCCAGCTCCATTATCTCCAATTATTGTATTACATGTAATAGAAGGTGAAGCAACTGATACTGAAGCAATAAAATTTCTTGTGATAGATAAATCACGAAGACCCGAATAGTCAAGAGTTGAATTCAATACAACCGCTTTTGACGCCACGGCTCCACCAAGAGTAACCCCAGTGTAGTAAGTATCGGGAGATGTAATTCCTCTAAACGTTAAATTCGGCACATTTAGACCCGTTCCAGTTGAACCTAGATCTAGTTGCAGACCAGATGCGGTGTCAGCTATTGTAACGTTACCATTAGTTCTTAGAGCTAATTGATGTGCTGTAGTGCTACCGATATCTTGAGATCTACCAGAATTTTGTATAGTAACGTTGAAACTTGACGATGAAGTAGTATTTGTTATACTAATCGGTGTTGTCCCATTTGAAATCGTTAGTGAAGCGGGCAGCGTCAAATTCCCAAGAGACGTGATATTTGGCTGTGCTGCGGTTTGAATAGTCCCAGTAATACCTGAAGCTGATAGATTATTGATACCGCTTACATTTAGAGATCCATTCACAGTTATTGCTTTATTCGCTTGAGCCACTCCTGTTGTAAGACCAATCAGATAGCTTGCTTCAGTTGAAGTTAGAGTTGAGCTTCCTAAGATTACAGTTGTTGTCTGAAGTGAATTTATTACGCTAATGTTGCTGCTTGAATCAAGAACAAGCGATTTGCTTGCGCTGGCAGCACCAGGAGTAACTCCAGAAAGATAACCAAGACCGGACAGATCTAAACTGGATCCGTTAATAGTCAGTGATCCACAATTCATATTGCCAATCACATTTAAAGCAGAGAGCGTTCCTACTCCGCCAAGTCTCAAATAGCGTTGATCGCCTGTGGTTAGTGTCAGATAGCCATTAGACGAGTTAAAGTATGAGCTATTGAATAGAGGAGAATTGATAATCGGAGGCAGAGACATTTTTGATCACTATACTATAAGATGCAAAATTTCTACGAATTGATACCGAAGTCAAAACTGAAGCGGTTCCCTAAGAACGAGCACTTTGAGCTGCCATTTCGCATGTGCGTGGCCTCTCCTAGTGGCTCTGGGAAGTCAAACACCGTTCTCTACATAATCGCCCTTCTTAGCAAATGCTTTACGAAAATCGTGATATGTACAAAGACCAATGAGACACTCTACGATCATCTAAAAGATACTATCGACAACGTCCAGGTAATTGAAGAAGGCCAAGTTTGT
>NW_008649109.1:48086-50398 GCF_000247585.1 Phytophthora nicotianae INRA-310 | reverse complement strand
AAGCAATGGCTGATAAATTTGCTGAAGAAGTCATGAAAGAATCAGTAAAACTTCTGAAACGAAAACGAACTGTAACTCCCCCGAATAAATCTCCTACTGACAAACGAGCGACAAAAAAAGCGGCTCAACGAGCTGAAGCGGAACCCTCGATTACTCGACAACTATTTCAAGACTCGGATGATGCGGGGAGCAGTGACGACGAGGAAATAAAAGAAGAGAAGAGATTACGTGGGCTGAATGCCGGTATAAAAAAAGTATATACTGACGATATCAACAGCTACAAAAGCTCATATGCAAACAACCTGTACGAGAGTATCCGACAAAGATTTGGCGAAGCTATTGAGGCGCGCAAAGGCAAAGAATATTTTGGAGACAATGCTCCGAAACCGTCAAGAAAACATAAAATGTCAAAGACTGCTATGAATCAGTACAAAGCGGAAATGAAAGGCTGGCTCGATGGGATCTTTATTTAAACTGAACTTTGTTCAAGTATTTTTTTTTTCTAACTCATTCACTTTTTTAATTAGAAGTTTGATGGCAGCAGCATTTAAGGCGCCAAGTTGAGAGTAATCCAAAGTATATTGATATCCTTCCAGATCGTTATCCCCTTCTTCTTTCATATTTTCATTTGGCATAATGCTGACCATTTCTCCACACACTTTCATTGCATCCTGCGCAATCAGTCCAAGTTTTGCTTTGGTCTCTCCCTTCCAGTTGTAACTGACTGGTTCCAACTTATCATAGTGGTCCAAGGTGATTGAAATAGGTGTTATATTCTCCTTGAGTCGCCTATCAGAACTTGTGTATATGGATTGCACACAGAAAATGGAAGAGGAGAATATCGCAGAGACCGTAACACTGACTGGGCCTAATCCCAAATTGCTCCAAATGTTTCCTTGTACATTGTATTGATAACAATTTGATGTTCCGCCAACGCCAACCGTGTATGAGTTTGATCCAGAGACATGCAAAGTCGCCGATGGCGATCCAGTTCCAATACCGACTCTACCGGCTGAAGATACTGTAACTCTTCGTGTATTTGCAGTCATCAAAACCAGATCGTTGGTAGAAGTAGTTCCAAAATACGCACTATTGGTAGAGGTTGCATTCGTTGCATTGCTTAGTTGTAATCCGAACCCAATAGGCGATGCGTTTGACGATTCCATGAAGATCGGCATATCAAAATTAGCAGTTCTGTCATTGAGTGCATTAGAAGCTTTTATATAGACATTGCCCGAACTTAGTGTAACAGGAGCAGTTCCGAATGAGCTGGAGTATGGCGTATTAGTATTGAACAACATTTTATTCACAGTGTCTGAAACAAGGTAAAGACATCCACTTGATGGTGTAGGCGATGATCCAGCAGGATTTATACAAAAAGCATCAGCTGAGGTAGCAAGAGTGTATGTATGAGGATAACCGCTTTTGTAGGGCTGTCCATTTCCAACATTAAAGCAAAACCGATGTGTCTGAGATGTGAAACCAACAGTTGGTTTATCGTTCCAATTGATATTGAATAAATCGGCACTTGTAGCTGAAACGCCGCCGACAAATGAACTTGGATTATCAGTTGATATTAAATTCAACAACGGATACGTCTTGTTGTTTGATGCGGATGTAGTTCTTGAAGCGATGACCAATCCATTTGTATCAGATACTCGATAAATGTTCATAGTTTCACGATTTGCAGTTCCGCCATAGAAACGCAGATTATTTGTGCTTGATGTGCCTAAAGGCATCAATCCGACACCTGAACTATCAAGTGTCATTGTCTTAGAAGATTGAAACGTTCCTAGAGTTGTTAAATCATTGTAATTTAGTTCATTCGCATCAGCTGTCATAGTAAGCCCATTAATGTTCAATGTAGAATAACTAAGATTCAAGATCGAGCTCCCAGCTCCATTATCTCCAGTTATTGTATTACACGTGATAGAAGGTGAGGCAATTGATATTGAAGCAATGACATTTCGTGTAATGGATAAATCACGAAGTCCGGAAAATTCTAACGTTGAATTCAATACAACAGCTTTTGACGCTGCAGCTCCACCTAGAGTGACCCCAGTGTAGTAAGTATCGGGAAATGTAGTTCCTCTAAACGTTAAATTCGGCACATTTAGACCCGTTCCAGTTGAACCTAGATCTAGGTCGAGAACACATTCTTCTCATAGAGCTTGTCTAAAATGGACTTCATCTCAGTTTTGATTGATGGATTGTCATCCCCTATTCGACTCGCTCCTTGAAGCATCTTCAAGCGTTTTACTAATCCATCGAGAAGCTGATTGTATGAACTATCAAACTGCCTTGAAGTAATC
>NW_008649109.1:44177-45955 GCF_000247585.1 Phytophthora nicotianae INRA-310 | reverse complement strand
CACTTCGTTTGGTATGGCCAAGTGTCATGCTCACCCCTGAGGAAGGTGCTAATTATCTTCAAGGGAACGTTTTACATCTGAATGATTTCAAGAATGTTCGGCTCATGGGACCGCAAACGATTCAGTTGGATAGCACTACGATGAGCTTGATCAAGTCATATCTTGAATTCTTGACTAACACAGTAAGAGAACAACCTAGCAAACTCCTGCGGCGCATTTTCAATAGACAGCCAGGTGAGTACGATTATACAAGTGCGAGCAATAGCTTCAGTCAAGTTATATCAAAACTGTTCATGAAGTACAATGGAAAGCCAATGTCAATGAATATGATTCGACACATTGCTGAGTCTCATTTAATTCAATCGCCAACATATGGTAAGCTCACCAATCGCGAGAAGAATGATTTACATGCAAAGCTACTCCACAGCACCATGGCTGCTAACACGAGCTATAACAAAATCGAAAATCGATCAAATGCATCCAAGCAAATCGCATCAGTTGAGCCAGATACATCCTTTGAACCAGAGACAACGTTTGAGCCTGAGCCAGCACCTGTTGCAACGCCTGCTGCAAAGACTCCAAGCAGACCTAGAGACCGTCGGGAACGCATATTCCATGGTGATTTCACTCCTTCAGGTAGCGACAAAACACTTGAGATTGATATCTACGAGAAATAATTTATTTGCTATAACATAAAAGGCGATCATGGAGCAAAAACAAAAGAGACCATAGCGTAAAGCTGGTCCATTCCATGTGGAATTCCATGGACTTCAAGCTTGCTTAAGAAGCGACAAATCTCAAGTAAATATCAAAACAATGTAAGCTTGCTTAAGAAGTGCTTTACTGGAAGCTCGATAACAGCTTCTTCCCAATTGACAAATGCGGCTTGCGAAGAGTTCGTCGAGAGATTGAATTGAATTTGTCCGGCATATTGGCCTGTGTTACTTATTGAGTCCTGAATATAGGTCCATTTCCTGTCCTTAAAGAGTGTTTCAGCTGGAGCTGGTTCGACGGAGTGTTCGAAAGCGGAAATATCAGAAGCGGTTATGCGGTTATATTGATGGTGATTACATTATACTCGTCGAAAAAATAAAGCACCATGAGTGAAAAAAAAAATTAAATTGTCTAGAACGACGGATGATCAACTCATGAAACTCACCAACTCACTTGGAGTCAAAGTAGATCAAATCGACTTCAAGCAGCATTTGAATAGAACCAAAGATTATTGTATTCTGAACATGGGAACACCTCAGATCGGCGGTACGCATTAGTTAGCAGTATCAAACAAGCATAAGGCTTACTTCGATCCTCTCGGCTTGCCTAGGCCACGTGTAATACCAAAAAATACTCCTATCGTCGCGAAGTTGAGATTCAGAATCCATGTTTTGGCCACTGTGGTCAGTATTGCGTCCTGTGGCTTTACAATCTCCAGCACGGAAGAGTTGATGATTTCTACAAGCTCTTTCTATCACAATAATATACACAGAGCCACGCAATGGATATCGAGTATATTGACGCACAAGAGCCACAGCCAATTCAAATCGACGATAATTACTACTCATTAAGAGTTCCTCAACCAAAACCAAAAGTAATAGTTGAATCGAGAATTATACTGGAAGACTTTAAGTAGATAGTGCGTAATGGCTCCGCTCAAAGGCAATTAATTCGTTCTATCCAAGGCTACGGATGACTACATTCATCACGGTACGTAAATCGACAACGGCGGTTGCATTTACACCATTTGGGAGAGCTGCATTCGCGGGGATCGACAAGATTCG
>NW_008649109.1:41994-44077 GCF_000247585.1 Phytophthora nicotianae INRA-310 | reverse complement strand
TCGTGCTCGTCGAGTTGGTCAAACAACGCCTTATCGTATTGTTGCCTACCTTCTACAATCAGCCACCAGAGATCAACGAATGCATGAGATACTAGCATTGTTTTGATATTTACTTTAGATTTGTCACTTCGTAAGCAAGCTTGAAGTCCATGAAATTCCACATGGAATGGACCAGCTTTGCGATATGTTCTCTTTTGTTTTTGCTCCATGATCGCTTTGTATGTTATATCAAATAAATTATTTCTCAAAGATGTCAATCTCGAGTGTCTTATCGCTGCCAGTAGGTGTGAAAGCGCCATGGAATATGCGTTCCCGACGGTCTTTAGGTCTGCTTACAGGTGTTACAGCGGGCTTTGCAGGAGACTCTGGCGCTTGGTCGTATGAATCGTCTGGTTCAAAGGATACTTCAGAAGCATTCGCTCGGTTTGCAATCTTGTTGTAACTCGTGTTAGCGGCCATGGTGCTGTGGAGTAGTTTTGCATGAAGATCGTTCTTCTCGCGATTGGTGAGTTTAGCATATGCTGGCGATTGGATCAAATGAGACTCAGCAATGTGCCGGATCATATTCATTGACATTGGCTTTCCATTGTACTTTACAAAGAGCTTCGAAAGAACCTGACTAAAGCTATTGCTCGAATTGGTATAATCATACTCGCCTGGCTGTCGATTGAAAATGCGCCACAGTAGGTTACTAGGCTGCTCTCCAATAGTATTAGTCAAGAAGTCGAGATATGACTTGATCAAGCTCATCGTCGTACTATCTAACTGAATCGTTTGCGGTCCCATTAGTCGAACATTCTTAAAATCGTTCAAATGTAATGTATTACCTTGAAGATCGTTAGCTCCCTCCTCTGGAGCGAGGAGAACGCTCGGCCATACCAAACGAAGTGGATAATGCACGTTCAACCACAGTGTGATGTAATCAAATACGAGCTTCAAGTACTCAGTCCTCTTAGCTTTGGCCAGCTCGTCAAACTCGGATCGCGATAGAAATACTTTGCCGTACGTTTCAGTGAGCACCTTATGAACTTTACCAGGGACGGACATTAGCTCTTCATAGCTGATGTACTTCTTCTCTTCCTCTGGCGTCAGTTCGTTGTCCAGCTTTGCGGCTTTGTTTTGCTTACTCAGTTCCTTTCGAATCGCATTGTAATATCCGAATGCATCGCGAAATCTGTTTTTAACCATTTTGCACATGGCGTTTAGTGTCAGTATGAGACTCTCTTTGCTTGTATAGATGCTCATTAGTAGTGCAATAATGCTAGAGTTCTGAACCTTGAATGTCTTTTGAAACGAAGCGTCATCATATTTCATTGGATAATGGATGTTGGATATGAATTCATCTGGAGACCATTGTTGTTTCGCAACGCCGGCCTTGTAAAGCTTGATTAGTTGTCTAGTGTATAGATTTACCGTAGTGTCCGATAGATTATCGTGTTCGCTTCCCAACCTAATATCACGAGTGATAATATTTTTAATTTCATCCAGACTGAGTGTTTTAGATTTATTAACCTTTGACATTTTTGTCTCTCGCTCTGTATATAAGTAATCCAGATATTCAATTTAGAAATGTATAAGGAATTTGCTGTCGATTTGAGCCACGCACAGGCTGTTAAAGTCCTACATGGCAAACCCGTCCGATTAAGTCATTCTCAATTGAACAAAGGCCACTCGCATTATTTCCATCCTGAAAATTACAAGAAACTTGTAAAGGCTTACGAATCTGGCAAAGGGACGACGTTACATATGTCTCACGGAGAAGTTCTGCGTACTCATCAATCAGGACTTAGTGGCTCTGGCTTCTGGGGCAATCTTTGGAACGGTATTAAAAAAGGCGCTAGTGCTGCGTGGAACTTTCTCAAAACAAATTGGAAGCCGATTACTTCCGGACTTCTAGACGGTATTGCTACCGCGGCCGGACCTGAAGCTGCTCCATTGCGTGGTTTGGTGAAGGATGTGAGCGGTGTGGGAATGGCTCCTCCCATGACTCGTCGTCGTATTAAAGGAATTGCCGCAAGTGGGAGCTTTAGACTTGGATAACTTTAGTAATGTTTGATCTTGATGTATAAATGATATAAGTATA
>NW_008649109.1:37302-38839 GCF_000247585.1 Phytophthora nicotianae INRA-310 | reverse complement strand
CAGAAGTCACTTTAGCGGGAGAACATCTTATGATGTCGCAGTACTACAATCTATGAACCCGTCACATTCTCGTAAGTGTGTCCAGGTGTGTATTTTTTTGTATCCTTGGTCGAAAACAGGGGGTGTTGCATCGTCTGGTTGCGCTGAGATGTCGAGCATTGAGTTGCTGTCCAGGTGAGTGGCCACGTCTGTCCAGCTTTGGTGTCCATCTTTCTTTTGATGAGAAGCGACTATATCAGCTCTAGATCAATGTATGTTATTAGTGTCCAGGTGTCCAGCTTTTTCTGTATTCTTATAGAAAATATTATAAAGAAAGGGGGGTAGGAGGGGTTAGTAAAAAAAAAGTGTAAAAGTAAAAATGGAATTTTTTTGGAGCTGAACATGGACACTTGGCCGTCATTTATCTAAATTCATAACAACTGATGTGTTCCATAACTGATATCGTCGCTTCTGATAACGAGAATCGAGGTGGCCACCATTTGAACCTCCGTATTTTCGCTCATTCAGGATCACAATGTGTTCTTGCCTTTTTTTTAAATGGTGCAATCACAGATTATTATTCTGACTCGGCAGTTGCTGCGCAAGAGATTAGATTGCTGGACGTCTATTGACGCATTGCACAGACCAATGGAGAGTACAAATCCACCAACAGAGTTGCAGGAAACCCAACCGGGAGCGCCATCCCTGGTGGAATACCAAGGATTCGACGTCCGTCCAACTGGATCACGGTTCTTGGAGCGACGATTGGGAGTGGAGCCAGCTGCACGAGTGGATTGACGCGAGCATCATACAACTTGTATTCCGCATTCGTAAAGTCGGGCTCGAATTTCACACACAGCACGTACTCAACTCCTGGCATCACAGCCCATATCGCCATCGCCTTGTGGTCGAGCTCTCCTGGTGCCATGCCCCACTGCTGAGAAACTCCAATTTCAACCTTGATCGTCCGAAAGTCTGCAAAAATTGGAATGTTTGGCGGAAGCACGGAGTGCGGTGTGTCTTCGTGTGGTCCATAACTGAGATCTGGACACCATCGTCGCCCTTGAGAATTCTTGGCGGCCATGTGGCCTTTCGGCCATCTCTTGACATGCCGCTTACGAAATTGATCGTTTAGCTCCTCAGCGTAATCTTCGTGGGGAGCGTCGGCAAACTCGATGATGTGAATCTCTTCCGTGTCAGGAAACCATTCAAGATAATTGAGTCGAACGATTGGATCCTCGCTGTCAGCAAACGCGTTCCACTCGTCTTCCGTTGCGTGGCACACACGCAATGTCCCGGTCGGCGGTGGAGGCTGTGTCAGTGCAGCTTCCAGAGCAGCGTTGATGCGATCGATGCTGGCGAGCAGAGGAGTCATTGACGCCGGTGTGACTGCGTCCGTCGCAGCGACAGCTTCATTGGGCGCGCGGCGGTGGTTCCGCGTAGCTACTGCAGGTGACGAGTAGAGTCCCCGTCCCCAAAGAAAGCAACGCTCATGTTTCTTTTGTCGTCTTGTCCCAGAATGAGCATCGAGAATGTTCGTCTTGTCCGCTCGTCGTCC
>NW_008649109.1:30487-34287 GCF_000247585.1 Phytophthora nicotianae INRA-310 | reverse complement strand
AACTCACGAACTCGATGCGCTTTGATACTTTTATCGATAGAGGAAGGCACGGGGAAGGGCACCTTTTGTGATATTCTGACGTACTTGTTCGGGATTCACAACATTGATCAGTCGGGTGGCTCTGTAAAGAGTTTAGTATCTGAGAGATCCTCCCATTAAGTCGGAAAGAAGTTCGCAATGGTTCAAGAAATGCGTGAGGACAAAGGTGATTGCATGGGATGCATGGAAGCTTTGAAGACATTCATAACGGATGATTATATCGCAGTTCAACCATTGTACACAAACAAAATGACTGTTCGCAATTTGGTCGAGTTAATCATGACGACGAACAATGAGAATATTCTGAAAACATCGGTCGAAGGCCGACGATTCACCGTAGGGAAGGTATCTTCTGCACGCAAGCAAGACAATTCGTACTTCCGTAATCTAAAAGAGCACTGCCGGACTCAATCATTAGACACCTTTTGCTCACGTATTTTACGATATCTTGCGTGGAAGTGTGGGTTGTGGTTACAGGTCTCGTAAATGGTAAACTGTAAAAGTCTTGTAGCACCTTTTGCCACCGTATATTCGTTTTCATACGGAAAATGACTAGTGAGAGTTTTCATTTGGAAAGATCGAAAAGAAACATGGCAGGCGATGAGCTGCTGCACGCGGTAGAATCGCTTGGTGAGACGCCATTTCGCCAGGTTGATCCACAGAAAAGATCGCGCTTTAACCAGCGCGACTGCGAGAAGCTCATGCTGATCGTGGCATGTCGAAAGACGTATTCTGCGCCGCACGGGACTGGAGAGACGGAGTGGCAGGGTGTTGCAGACGAGCTCAACACCGCCGTTGGGGCATCGTTTTCGAGCAGATCTTGCCGTGATAAGGTAGCTGCGCTACTTAGGGAGCATGTTAAAGCTTCCGCTGTTAGCCGACGTGCTAGTGGTGTAGCTGAAACACACACTACGTTGAGCGACTATACTGAGGCTTACCTCCAGCTCAAGACCAGCTTTGAGGAGAAACGAAATGCTGAAAAGGACAAGAAGACACGCAGGGCAAAGCGCCTTGCATCTGCTGGTGGGAAAGCGATGCGTAAGGCTGCTCAAAGGTACTTTGGCGTCATAAGCTTCATTTCTATTAAGTCCAAAGTATAACCTCTCTACTACTTTTTGCCCGTTATAATCTAGATTTAAACGACGCAGGACTGGACAAGGACCGCGAGAGGCACTATCGGTGGCAGGTTCGAGTGATGGCAGCGACCACGGCGAACAAGATGAGGGTGCCAACTCCGATGCTGAAGTACGTTCCTTCCTTGGTAGCGCTTACAGTAGTGAAGATGAGGAAAAACAGGAGGAGGGTTGCTCAAGCGAAAGTGATGAAAGCGAAGACCAGGAAGACACAAGTAGTCGTAACAGAAGTCGCCTGCGTGTAAGTGAAACTTGGGCAAGGGAAGCAGCGATGATGGAGAAGGAGAGAGAGCTTCAAGCATCGCGTGACCGGAACATCGAGAGGGTTCTCGAAGCACTACCAAGATGCTGTTTGATGAGCTAAAAACCAGCCGCATCAACGACATCAACAACCAGCATTAGCTGCAAGCATCGAGTAACTCTATTGCAGCTCCTACCAAGTTTTGATTACAACTCAAAGTGCTATAACTTCACATCAAGGAAAATATAAAAGCTTTCTTTTAAACGTAAACGTCACTGCTTGAGCTCTACGTCAACTCATGCCAGGCATTCAAAGTACTTGTCAAAGCTTGGAGGTACGACGTCGAAATAGCTGCTGATGACATTTTGGCGGTTTGCAATAGTGATGCAGTTGGTGAATATTGTTGACACCTCAAACAGCATTCCAACCGGTACGCTACCGATGGTCAGTTTGGGTTTGAAGTCGACCATCGCCCAGTCGTTGATAATAGAGCCAAATCCCCACTCCACGCTGATTCTAACCCTGCTCATGGAGGCATTTACTGCAGCCTCTTCTTTAGTAGCACCGATCCTGTCGAACGGAGAAGCAAACACCTCTGTCATGCCGTACGCTGGGTCACCGTAAAGTAGATAACCCTTAAATCGAGAGTCTGCACGAATGGATTCCTCGAGTTCCGAGGCGTCAAGCAACGTCAAGTCGTGCAGGCGCCCCTCAACGGGGCCGAACAAAAGTGAGATGATTCCATCAGGTGTAGTGACAGCTTGATACTTGATACCGTGACAGCGCTTGTGACCGCTAAATAAAGCTCTCTGCTCAAGACCGTCACTCGGGCGGCAAGTACGTCGGAGGGTACCGTCAATAAAACCCCATACATTAAAGAGAGCCGCCCCGTTAGCACGAATGGCGGCAGTAAAGTCTTCCAGTCGAGCGCTAATTCGACCCCAGTCACCACTAAGAAGCGGTGCACAACGCGTAGAAATGTGCTCGCAGATATAGTAGAAAATAGAGCTTAAGTTGCTATCAGAGCGACCGTACTTCACCACAAGATCTCGCCACCGAGATGGATAGCTAAGTCTCTCGAGCGTTATACACAACGCTTCAATTCCGGACACCCGATAACGTTCCTTCGTCGAGAAAAAAGGTGGTAACTTCAGCTTCATCAGCATGTAGCACAGCTGGGGTTTGCGGAATCGAAAGTGGTCGACACAGTCCTTCTCCGATAGTCTGTTGATGTTAAAGCGAACGCTAGGTATGCGAATGCGAAGCGACTCCTTCTCTGCTTGTCGTATTTGTATGGCTAACGTGCAGGCAACCACTCTGTCCAACAACCGCAATCGACGATATCGATGACGGCGTCGAAATAACACCCACACGTCAATGCTGTTAGCTGGTATCTGACGAAGGATCTTGTTAGCAGATTCCAGAAGTTGTGCCTCGTATTCCCATGGCATTTCCTCGTCAGAGGACTCATTGTCAACCGCAATATCGTCTCCGTCTTCTCGTTCCAGGACGTTCACACCCAAGAGGAGCTCCACAAAGCCACCAGCCATAGGGCGATTGATATCCTCATTACCGCCAGCATTCCGTAAATTGGCGGCCACCACACATCCCTCATCCTCTTCTCTGTTAGTAGGTGGCTCCATAGTTACTAAAAGCAGCAAAAAACTTCCTGTGAGATATATCCAGCCTGTCACGCGCACAATAGTTGCTAAGATCTTCACTCCGCTAATACACGTGAAACAAAAGCACTGCTTTTAATACAACGTTAGCATCTTGCACAACGTTGTTGAGTATTTAAGTAGTCGTACATTCGTGCTCCTGGGTATACGAAGAAGAATTGCGAGCCGTAAGATCTCCTTCAACTCCTGCTTGCTGCTTGACGCTGTCTTCCTCAACCTGATAATAACTGTGATATTGACTGGAATTTGAGCTATGATACGATGGAGGTTTAACTGCTTAGACAGTTTCGTATCACTACGCTAACTTCGAGGAAATAGCGTATCTACGAAACACTTTGACGGGATGGATGTCCATGCTTTGCATTCCCTAGCCGCAATGAACTGTCTATGATCTCAAAATAGGGTAAAATACGTGAGCAAAAGGTGTCTATTCATTGATAACTTTGCTACATATCTCATGAATGTGGATGTCCGAGAGGGTTCGATTAAAGCCTTGGCTACTGAAGCTTTAGCCGACCTCTCAAGATTCAATCAAAGCGTATTGGTCGGACATCGCGAACTCTACACGCAAAGAGATCAAGAGTGATCCTTATTTTGTCGTATCAGAGGATTGTATTATGATTGCTAGAAAGTGCGCTTACGAATCCTACAAAGAATGGTGCGCAAAGAATAACGAGATAGCATTCAAGAATCGAGAGTTTCAATCCG
>NW_008649109.1:26272-27275 GCF_000247585.1 Phytophthora nicotianae INRA-310 | reverse complement strand
TTTATTTAGACTGACTAATTATTTTTATCCACAATTTTATGAAATCTAGAAATTAGAATAAGATAAGCAGATTGGTCCTATACAAATCAACTCCGAGGGACAGACAGGCTCACTTCGATGGCTCCGTCACCTCCGTGCTATCTCGGGGCTCCTCGGGCTCCTCGGCGCTTCACACCTCTCCGCTCTTGTCCTGCCGTCACAGGCGAGTGTCCTGATACAACTCAAAGCCTCAGTCACGGCCCCGACTCGCTGTTATCGCGCCTTGAAGCTGTCGACAAGTTCGCATTTTACGGCAGGCAGCACGCGCACGTGGACCACCTTTCGGGTATAGAAAAAGCCACGACCGTAACACTACAGAGCACATTGCTATTACAGGAGGACGGTCAGCTAGCAGCCAAGCTGGACGACGTCGTCTACCTAATTGACGGTCTTCTGGAGCTTGTTAGGACACCTAGAGCGCGTCTGGCGCAGACTCGCAGCGTCCTAGAGCTGGTACAATTAGTACAAGCCCCGCACCTTCTACAGGCCGTGGAACTGTCCTGTCAGCGCCGCAATATCCGCAACAAACTCAAGCTGCTGCTAGTGAGACTTAAGGACACAAGCGATGAGATGTCTCGACTCTCGTTGAGTGTACTGGTCTATTTCTTGTCGAAAAGTGACGATACTGAGGACTATTTCGATGCTCAGGTGGTTGCAGCAATTGTCCACGCACTTAAGCAGGAGAACGAGCAGAAGGAGGTGAAGAATGCAGCCGTATCAGACACTAAATCGACGAAGAAGTGCTTGAAACGCAAGCAGGCTGAGACTCTGGAGACGTCCACGACGCAGGTGCTGGACGAGTTCTGTCGGATGCAATTGGACGAAATTCTACAGGACCACGAGGTGTTTTACGCTGGAGACGAGCTGCAGGTTTCGGTGGTGACGACGCTGTGTGCTGCTCTGTACAATCTGCTGCTCGTGGACGGACCTTCGAGCTCTTCAACGGCCTTATTGCAGCCATCAG
>NW_008649109.1:15907-18416 GCF_000247585.1 Phytophthora nicotianae INRA-310 | reverse complement strand
GACTCAATAAGTAACACAGGCCAATATGCCGGACAAATTCAATTCAATCTCTCGACGAACTCTTCGCAAGCCGCATTTGTCAATTGGGAAGAAGCTGTTATCGAGCTTCCAGTAAAGCACTTCTTAAGCAAGCTTACATTGTTTTGATATTTACTTGAGATTTGTCGCTTCTTAAGCAAGCTTGAAGTCCATGGAATTCCACATGGAATGGACCAGCTTTACGCTATGGTCTCTTTTGTTTTTGCTCCATGATCGCCTTTTATGTTATAGCAAATAAATTATTTCTCGTAGATATCAATCTCAAGTGTTTTGTCGCTACCTGAAGGAGTGAAATCACCATGGAATATGCGTTCCCGACGGTCTCTAGGTCTGCTTGGAGTCTTTGCAGCAGGCGTTGCAACAGGTGCTGGCTCAGGCTCAAACGTTGTCTCTGGTTCAAAGGATGTATCTGGCTCAACTGATGCGATTTGCTTGGATGCATTTGATCGATTTTCGATTTTGTTATAGCTCGTGTTAGCAGCCATGGTGCTGTGGAGTAGCTTTGCATGTAAATCATTCTTCTCGCGATTGGTGAGCTTACCATATGTTGGCGATTGAATTAAATGAGACTCAGCAATGTGTCGAATCATATTCATTGACATTGGCTTTCCATTGTACTTCATGAACAGTTTTGATATAACTTGACTGAAGCTATTGCTCGCACTTGTATAATCGTACTCACCTGGCTGTCTATTGAAAATGCGCCGCAGGAGTTTGCTAGGTTGTTCTCTTACTGTGTTAGTCAAGAATTCAAGATATGACTTGATCAAGCTCATCGTAGTGCTATCCAACTGAATCGTTTGCGGTCCCATGAGCCGAACATTCTTGAAATCATTCAGATGTAAAACGTTCCCTTGAAGATAATTAGCACCTTCCTCAGGGGTGAGCATGACACTTGGCCATACCAAACGAAGTGGATAATGCACGTTCAACCACAACGTAATATAATCAAACACGAGCTTCAAGTAATCAGTTATCTTAGCTTTGGCCAGCTCCTCAAACTCGGATCGGGACAGGAATATTTTGCCATACGTTTCGTTGAGCACCTTTGCGACTTTACCAGGGACGGACATGAGTTCTTCATAGCTGATGTATTTCTTCTCTTCCTTGGGTGTCAGTTCGTTGTCCAGCTTTGCAGCCCTGTTTTGCTTACTCAGTTCCTTTCGAATCGTATTGTAGTATCCAAAGGCATCTCGGAATCTGTTCTTGACCATCTTACACATGGCGTTCAGTGTTAGTATCAGACTCTCTTTACTCGTGCAGATGCTCATCAGAAGTGCAACGATCGTCGAGTTCTGTACCTTAAACGTCTTTTGAAACGTCACGTCGTCGTATTTGTTTGGATACTGAATATTGGCGATGAACTCATTTGGAGACCATTGCTCTTTCGCAACGTCGGCCTTGTAGAGCTTGATCAGTTGCCTAGTGTATAGATTTACCGTAGTAGCTCGTTAGACTCAATAAACAATCTTGAGCTTACATATACGATGCTTTACATTACATCATGGATGCTCTCACCAAAAAAAGAATAAGAAGTATCGAGTGATACTCAGTAATGGTGAAAAGATTGATTTCGGGGATTCTCGTTATGCTCAGTATAAGGACCAAACTCCACTGAAGGCATATCGGCACCTTGATCACAATGATAGTGATCGACGAGCAAGATATTACGCTCGACACAAAATTGACTACCCTGAATTTACACCAGATTGGTTCAGTAAGCGCTATCTATGGTGAAAGACCTCTTAGACTCGCGTTTGAAATTGAGCAACTTTGAAGTATCAATATAAAGTTGATTGGACAGTGTTTTGAATATTCGTTGAACCATAGTCGTTTTTAGATGGAGTACAGGTTTCGAGTGATCTACTTCGCCTGATCCATCGATCTCCATTGCCTGAGGCACTAATTGTCGTCGAATTTTCTTTCGTCGATGCATTTTTCTTTCTTTTGGTTAGTATATACTAGTAGATAAAATGAGCTTTCCGATTTTGTTAAATCTCAATAACCAGGTGGCTACTCCTCAGTTCCGATAACGATTCTCGCAGCCAATTGACTTCAGTCAGTGTGAAATTGCACTAGGATCAATATCCATTTACTACTCCTGGCGAGCAATTACTGCTCAGCGTCAAAACAACAGCTTTAAGATCATATGGCCGACAGCTTCGACGACATCGACATACACAATTACGCTCCCTGATGGCACATACTCGGCAAGCGACATCAATAACTACCTTCATATCCAAAACAATCTCTATTTGACCAACAATACGACCGGATCAAACTACTATTTCATCGCATGTGCTGAGAACCCATCGAGTTACGCTATTCAATTCACAATGCAACCAGTCAAGAGTATCACAGGCTACACTGCTGCAAGTGGCTTTCCTACAATGCCAGTCAGTGCTTATACACCTCAGCTCCAGGTAGTCGATTCCTCGTTTGGTTCTATCATTGGGTTCAGTCCAGCTAC
>NW_008649109.1:14867-15807 GCF_000247585.1 Phytophthora nicotianae INRA-310 | reverse complement strand
ACTTGTCGTAGCAGGTACAGTCGAAAATGGGCTAGGCAGTTCAATAAAGCCCTGTTTGATCTTTTAGACGAGCAGGAGCGTGATTTCATGCGGTATTGTTTGAATAAGTGTAAAATTACTTCACGGGGGTTTAAAAGTGCGTATAATCAGCTTCTTGATGGTCTCGTAAAACGCTTAAAGGTGCTTGAAGGTGCTAATCGCATCGGAGATGACAACCCATCAATCAAAATTGAGATGAAGTCGATCTTGGACAAGCTTTATCAGAAAAATGTGTTTTCGACCTCATACTACAGTCAATTTAAGCGTCTGAACAGCTTTAAGATCATATGGCCGACAGCTTCGACGACATCGACATACACAATTACGCTCCCTGATGGCGCATACTCGGCAAGCGATATCAATAACTACCTTCAGTATTGGTCTATCCAAAATAATCTCTATTTGACAAACAATACGACCGGATCAAACTACTATTTCATCTCATGTGCTGAGAACCCATCGAGTTACGCTATTCAATTCACAATGCAACCAGTCAAGAATACCACAGGCTACACTGCTGCAAGTGGCTTTCCTACAATGCCAGTCAGTGCTTATACACCTCAGCTCCAGGTAGTCGATTCCTCGTTTGGTTCTATCATTGGGTTCAGTCCAGCTACGTATCCCGCGGCTCAAACAACTAGTGTTTATGCGGTTAATAGCAATCTAGTTCCTCAAATCGATCCAACAGCCGCGGTTGTTATCACTTATTCAAATCTGTATAATCCAATTGCAAACAACAATCAGGTATTGCACACATTAATTTCTGCTGGGGTTGAGTATGGCGGCTTAATCACAACGGCACAAGGTCAGGGTTTAGCCTATTGCCCAATGCAAGGAACTAATTCGGAATTGACTTTGTCATTCCTTGATCAAAATATGATCCCGCTTGGTATCATTGACA
>NW_008649109.1:10140-12952 GCF_000247585.1 Phytophthora nicotianae INRA-310 | reverse complement strand
ATTTTGTTTCAATATTGGCAATACTCAGCCGTATAAAACTGGTTGTCCTCATACTTATACATTAGCAATAAGTGCAGATGCGTTTTGTATAAATCCTGCCGGATCGTCTCCTACACCATCAAGTGGTTGTCTTTACCTTGTTTCTGACACTATCAATAAGATGATATTTAATACCAATACGCCATACACTAGTTCGTTTGGAACAGCTCAGATTATACTGAATTCTGGAAATATTTATATTAAAGCCTCTAATGCACTCAACGATGGAACCGCTAACTATGATATGCCGATTTTCGTGGAATCGTCTAACGCATCGCCTATTGGTTTTGGCTTACAACTGAGCAATGCAACAAATGCAACCTCGACTAATAGTGCATATTTTAGAACTACTTCTACCAACGATTTGGTTTTAATGACTGCAAATACACGAAATCTCCGGCTGGTAGAGTCGGTATTGGAACTGGATCACCATCGGCGATATTAGACGTTTCAGGTAGTGTTTCATCGACTTTGGACATAGCTGGAACGGGGGTAGCCTATTTTCTTAGATCTGGCGGTCTTGTTTCTACTATTGGTCCTTTGTCTTCAATAGCTCTTTCTATAAGAGCTTCGAACGCCATGTTAGCTGGGGCTGACTTTTACGCAACATCCGATAAACGATTTAAGACGAATATCGAACAAATAGATGAATCTGTTGGAGATTCAATTTTGGATCTAAACCCCGTTCAGTATCGTTATAAAAAGCCAAGGAGACGATGTGCCGTTACAAATAGGATACATTGCCCAAGATGCTATAAAGCTTGGTTTAGGATCTACTGTCAATTTTACTGATCGGGCGGGATTAGATGTTGAAGACGAGTCCGTCGATCTAAAAGATATTATGTTCAGCATTGATTACTCAAAAGTGTGCATGTTGCTATCAGAAATCAAGCCAAAAAATAGCTGAGCTTGAAGCCAAGCTTAATAGTATCATCACGAAGTTTCGTGTCTAACCAATTCTTAAATAAAGATTCCATCCAGCCAGCCTTTCATTTCAGCTTTGTACTGATTCATAGCATCTCGTTTCATTTTATGCATTGTCTTCAAAATAGTCTTTGCCTTTGTGTTGATCGACAGCCTCGCCAAATCTATTTTGAATACTTTCGTACAAGTTTGCTGCAAATTGACTTTTGTAGCTGTTGATATCGTCAGTATAAACTTTTTTATGCCAGCATTCAACCCGCGTAATCTTTTCTCTTCTTTTATTTCTTTGCCATCACTGCTTTCATTAACATCCGAGTCTTGAAAGAGTTGCCGAGTAATTGAAGGTTCCTCCTCAGCTCGCTTAGCAGTTTTTTTTTTGTCGCTCGTTTGTCTGTGGGAGATTTATATGGGGGAGTTGCGGTTCGTTTTCGTTTTAGAAGCTTTACTGATTCTTTCATGACTTCATCAGCAAACTTTGCTGCCATTTCTTGACGTCTCCGATTTGAATCCTCTCTTCGGAACTCTCTACGCTTGTTTAGATATTTCAGAACGTGGTCATCCACCACTTCTTTTAATGATTTTTTTTCCTTTAATGTATGCTCGAGTATTGACTACCTTTTGCGCAACATCATTTACTCCGCTAAAGAAGTCCTCGAACGATTCTTCAGGTGCAGTGGTTTCTTCCATATTAGCATCTGTATCGGTTGATTGTGGGACGTATGTATGCTTCTTCTTACTAGATTTGGGAATATCACTTGCCTGACCTTTGATAATTTCAGGAGGACCTTTAGGACCTTTCAGCAGTTTTTTTTGCGATTTGATCATACTCATACTCGCGACTCTTCTCCATTACTTGCTGAAACAAATTCGCAAGTGAGTCGGTGCTTGCATCGTCTAATGTTTCGCGTTGAATCAACGCCTTCAGCTTCTTACCTTGAACGAAATCGCTCTTCGCCATTGCATTGTAATAACGATCAAATGCCTTTTGCTTTGTCTGATTATCGGAGAAAGAGCCGTTCATGTTTAATTTTGATTGGGTCACGTATATTGAAGATGATTAAAAAAAATGTGGTTAATAAGAATTACATTACGAAGTTATCAAAATCAGCCTTGAACAGGACCTTGCGAGACCGTACCCATAGCCGTATCAACGGTTGCTACAACTTCATGCAATACTTGGAAATAAATTGTGAGAGCGTAGTTACAGTTGGAAGTGCCAGACACAATGATACTCTACTGGCACCATCTTCACTTGGAAGGCAGCGACCAATATCAACAGCAACAAATCGGTAAAGCGATTCCCATTGACGCCGAGATAGCAAACCAGCCGACGTTACATCATCAAAGCCGCCATCAACTCCCGACTTCGACATCTCTTGCACAAACAAATCATATCCAAAACTCACGGGATTGTTCCAGATAGGGACGTTTCCTACGGTAACTTGTAGATTTTTCAATGCAGCAAATGGACTTGTCGTAGCAGGTACAGTCGAAAATGGGCTACGGAAAGGATTGATTACATCCGATACAATAGCACCTGCGGTTGGATTGGTAATAACAGGTTGCATGATCAAACGCTTTGGATTAGCATTATTGACTGTCCAAGTGAAGGAAGCGCCCGGAGCAACTGTGAATTTATTCGTAATTCGTTCGAAGTAACGGAAGGTTTTCTTCTGAACCAGTGCATGGTCAGCGCTTGGGTTAGGTGAATACGTTGGAAACAGAAGACGCGAGAACGATTGCGATGGAGTGATGCCAGTTCCACCAGTGGGAGTACCATTAACGTCGGCTGTAATCGTTAGAGTTACAGCAGATGCAGGGAGCGCAAGACCACCGGCCAAAGCCGTTG
>NW_008649109.1:6864-8282 GCF_000247585.1 Phytophthora nicotianae INRA-310 | reverse complement strand
TAAGAGAGCTGCACCCATCGAAATGCTCGAGAAATTAGATCAGTCGCGCCTCGTTTTCGCTAACTCGAACACCACTTTCAAGAGCACCCCTCATGTTTCGCAGCGATTAAAAGCCCTGTACTCTTTGACATTACGGAAGCGAGAACTTTCTGCGAAATTGCTTGCAGCTTCTGATGGCATCCCAGCCCAACTAGTCCAAATACAACATATTCCAAGAAGGCGGTATGGTGATATAGAGAGCAGCTCGTCCGATGATTTTTTCGTGGAGCCAATAAGCCAAAATCTACCGTATAACTCAATTGCGTATACAGTGGCAAAGTATGTCGGAAAATGGATGGCTCGTTAACGCTGTTTCGCGTACATGTGCTTGTCGTTTTTGTGGGAAAAAAAGTTTGGTGTGTGTGTTCATTTAATCCACGCTACACAGGAATTGCGACTTCCCTGCCCCGGAATGCCTGATCGCGAACATACATTTGTAAGTGTAGGAGGCCAGCGCAGAAGAGAAGAGAGAATCGGACATGGAAGCCGCCATCAACATGATCTAGCTGTCACGTCTCCTAATCTACAGGGAAATGAAGACACTGTGCAAGCGGTTGCTCACAGGCAAATGTACGGTCCATGGCTGCGTTGCCCTCGAGCCGAACAGAATAGGGAATTACAAAATAGCAAACCCGTTCCAAGGACGTTTCCAGATTCAGCGGAATTTTTTTCCTAACTGGATCCCACTGAATTTGAATGATGGAGTTGAAGAACAATTCGGGTTCAGTGAATATGACAATACGGATCACACATCACACGATCAACCATTTGAATTTGAATTTGCCCTGACGCCCCTTCAACCTCATACCCTTTGAACGTTAATCGTGACGACCACAGCCCTGACACATCACTCTATACTCTTCGAAACACAAACCATTGGCCCATGACCAACATGCATTTTGAAGAAACCTCTAGAGCTGGTGGCGGCCACGATAATTCAGAGAATCCATTTGGGCGTATCTCTGATATTCACACGACCAGTACACAGCAAAGAAGTACGCATCGTGCTTCTTGTACTCACACTAAGCGACGTAAGTGCTAATACCATCACAATATTACATATCTTGATTCTGGGACCCATTTTGTGGCATTTCATGTAGTCGATGCACATAAAAGCCTCAACTCTAATTGTTTCTCCATCATATATCTGTGTAACAACCATCTGACAATTGCATGTAAGTAGAATAAAAAGAGTTAGCGAGTCTTGTTGTTACAGAAAATAACTGGCACTTTACATGTTGGTGAAGCTTTCCAAATCACTGGTGATTCATTTCCACATGATCGTCAACCAAATCTCTGGTGATATAGACCAAATGTTTGGTGGCGATATACAAATCTTTGGTGCTTAGTCCTCTCCCTCCAGCAGGAGCCACATACAC
>NW_008649109.1:3850-4398 GCF_000247585.1 Phytophthora nicotianae INRA-310 | reverse complement strand
AATGCAAGTTTCGAGCTTTATTGGTCAAGAGCAGTAAAGAGCGATCGCTCGGCGGCTCCTCGGTTCGAGTACGTGTTAGCCAATCCAAACTCACCCACGCTATTAGTAGCTGTCATAAACGACGAAGTAGCCAAGTTATCGAGCGATTGTGCCGCTCCGCTAGACCCTTGGATCGTTGGCGTGGCATATTCATCCAATACAAAGTTGCTGGTTGAGCCTTGTTTGACATATGGATTATAATCTGTTTCAGTTAGAGCCTTGAAAGTTGTATTCACATTCTCATGAACTTGAGTCGTTTGGACAGTGGCTCCATTAATAACAACCTGAACACTGTCAATGAACTGCCATGCTCCGGCCTTAGGTATCAATTGATCAATAGTACAGGCAGCAGTCGAAGTGACCGAACCTGCACCACCATTAAGAATTTGAAGCTTTACTGGAAGTTCAATGACGGCTTCTTCCCAATTGACAAATGCGGCTTGCGAAGAGTTCGTCGAGAGATTGAATTGAATTTGTCCGGCATATTGGCCTGTGTTACTTATTGAGTC
>NW_008649109.1:0-1675 GCF_000247585.1 Phytophthora nicotianae INRA-310 | reverse complement strand
ACCAAATGTGTCTGATATGACCTTCAAAGAGTTTGAACTTCGATTGATCGACAATAAAGTTAGGATCGTAGGTATGAACGAATCCGTTGAATTTGTTAAATACTTCATTGGAATTCCAATCAAACGTGTTCAATTGAGTGCCGCAGGATCCTGTTTTTGCGTTGTATGGCATAAAATCAACTTTACCAAACGTGATATCATCTCTATAATGGAGAATCACGTCAGCCAGCTGCCAAGTAATGATGCTATCGGTATCGAATTCCGTGTTGTCAGTCTCGATAAGTCCATCATCATTGAATTCAATCGCATTGTTAATATCGAACCACATATCGAATTGATTGATACGGGGGATAACTGTGTAATCGATGTCTCCGAAAGCATCTCGATTCTTAGTCAAGTAGTATCCGTTCCCCCCTTGCAAAATGTAAGCAATGTTGTTTTTGATAAACTTGTAGAGTCTTTCCATTGTGATGACTCCTTTCTTCAGTTTAATAACATCAAGATACGTTTCTGTGTTCTTACAATCGAAGATTGGCGGCAATTCTCCCTTTTCGTAGTAGATATTAAACTTTGGATAATAAGGAACAGTAAATTCGTCATCTTTTTTTGTCTTTTCTTTCGTTTCTTTGAATTCCTTTGGCTCATATTCTGCTTTCCATTGCTTGTATCCATCCGGATTAGTTCCACCGGCAATAGATTTGATTTGAGACTCAGATAGCTTTGGATGATACTTGGATGTTTCCCAATCATTGAATACTCAACGCGGCGGCTTGATCAAATCGAGCTGTCATTGTAGAAAGGATGCACAAATGTGTCGTACGCATTAGATCAAGATCAACGTGTTGTTTCCGGTATAACAAACCTGCCAAGTTCCAGGTGTTATTATTATCATTGAACCACGATCGCTTCATCATACAGCATAGTTTGTATAGGCGACTATCATATAGCGCATTTGCAACGCAGTAATCAGTGACATTTAGATCATCAAGCATGATTGGAATGTTCAGCATCATCTGTTTATTTTTGCAATAGTAATGAGCTATTGTTTTATTGCCTTGCTGGATGTAAAAGCAATAGTGATAACCATCTTCGTACGCCCTTTTGTCAGTCTTTTCCGAAATCACGACATCAATGTCATTCGTATCAAGGTATTCTTCAAATGCACCAACAGTAGCGGTGATATCAAGTGAGTTCTCCTTCACATCATACTGAATGCATAGCTCGGGTTCAATGTGATTCTCAAAGAAGAAATCATCTTCATATTCGTCGTTTGAATTATTTAATTCCAAATCCGAACTTTGATCCTCTTCATATACCACGCCTTCCGCGATCACCGGTTCGACAATCGACTCATCCAATTCTGGAACTTTACTTACTTCGACATTCGAGACCTCGACGGGCTTGATTACCGATGGCGCTGGTGTATCAACAACTTCGGCAATGACTGGAGTATTGACTTGTGGCGACATTTCTTCTACTATACTGACTTCAAGATTATTTTCTTCAACTGCAATAATCTGATGCTTTCCGCATCGATCTTTGTTGCGAGCAAGCTTGCACTGTTCTCCGTTGGCTTTGATGAAGTTGCACATCGTTGTTGCTATATTACTTGTTATATTACTAAGGTTATGTTTTTATATTCTATATATTCTTCGCTTAAAATCATAATTTTTTT
>NW_008649108.1:86659-87242 GCF_000247585.1 Phytophthora nicotianae INRA-310 | reverse complement strand
GTTGTTCCGAGTGCAGTTCACTTCCGAATACTTGGGCAGACCGTACTTGTCCTGCACACTGAATACTTCAGAGTAGTCCTGGTACTTGGTCTCGAACTCCAGAAGATAGTCTACGATCTCACCGTACGACCGTTCCCATAAATGGTGACTGTCGCGGAAGAAGGGGGTGGAATCGAAATGCAGGCGACTACGATACCTATCGCGAGTATGGCGCTCATCTTGGTCAATCTGCGATGAGCAGATCGAATTCTGAAGTGAGCCAGATAGTCTCGACAAATACTGTTATAATAGGTTGCCTAGCTATTGTCTCTACGTGTTTACTCTTACCAATACCGTCACAATAGCACGGGGATGCACTCGTCTCAATGTAGTGCAGGCTACGCATGCATGTACTTAGTCAGCCAGCTCCACCTACATGTTGTAGTTTATCGACAATGCTGTATTCGGCATATCGACACTCAAGATGACAAGATACACCGTTACGTGTCGTGTGTTGACCTGGCTCGCGTCCAACCATTGGGGCCAAGGCAACTAGGACCATGTAGACTACAATACAGTGGTGCACCTCGTTTTCGACACCGGT
>NW_008649108.1:85056-85949 GCF_000247585.1 Phytophthora nicotianae INRA-310 | reverse complement strand
GTGCACCACTGTAGTTATTCACTTTGCTATTTACCTGCAAATACATACACTAGGCCAAACTTCCTGGGAGCTCCGCCGGCTCCCCCAACCGTGTCTTTACTTTCGCTGGACACTACACTCAAAGTGTTTACAATTACTAATGCACGGGGATGCTCTGGATTTTACAGGTTAAATAGTAAGCGACTCCTACTTACACTGGTAGTGTTTATAAAAGAAAACGCAGCTTTTGTTTTTAATTCAAAGCAGCCTGAATACAAAACTCCTTTATTTAAACGAATTTTTATGGTTTTACTTAATTATGTTGGGATGGTTTTTGTCTCCTGCACTTGCTCCACGGCCGCAGCATCTGCTGTCAGAGTACTTGGTTGGATCAATCAGGGCCGTCGTGGCACGTGCTGCGGTATCGAGATATAAGGTGGTTGCTGGAGGAGCGCAATCAGTTTGTGTAGCAGCAAGAATTGGCCCAATTTCTGGGTCTCTATCCGTACCCGTTTTTGGATTCCATGAGTCGCTCTGGTATAACTGTTATTATTTACTAAGAAAAATGAACAGAATTTTATTAGGCAGAATCGCTCCTCTGTACATGCACTGGATATAAAAATCCAGAGAATATAACTATAATTAATAGCAGTAGTAAATGTGAGTACACGAAGAGACAATTGGCAAATCTAAACCATGGCATCGAAAAGTGGTTCGTCAACACTGCTGACGTGACCACAAATTACTCACAGAATCCCCTTGATTTACTATTATACATATTAATAGCAGTAGTAAATGTGGGTACACGAAGAGACAATTGGCAAATGTAAACCAGCTCTTAACCTGGCATCGAAAAGTGGTTCGTCAACACTGCTGACGGGACCACAAATTACTCACAGAATCCCATCCAAATC
>NW_008649108.1:78158-84506 GCF_000247585.1 Phytophthora nicotianae INRA-310 | reverse complement strand
ACCCTCCTACGATAGAACGACGAACTGGCGGTACAGGTGGCTCGAGCCAGACTGCACCACGGAAGAAACAAAAGCCTCGGAATCGACTGACAGCGTTTGAGCGTGCTTGTGCTCTATTTGGCACTGAGAAAGTTGAGCAGTTACAAGCCACGTACAAGTCACTAGAATTCAAATGGGGCGGAACCGAGCACCCTCAAGCGGAGGGTATGGTTCTCTCCTTGACTGGCCAAGGCGTTCCAGACGCACAAGTTAGAGCGATATTCGGCGTTGGTGGATCCAAGATAGAGCGTCTCAAAGCCGTAACCAAGAATGGGATCAACACTCTGCACACTCGGTGCCAGCGTAGCCGCCCAAGTCACTCTTACCAGATGATGGCATGAAATATCTAGTTACAGACTAAAAAAAAAAACGAATGGGAACTTGAAGAAGGATATCCATGTTCGCATCGTAATTTACGGCAGAACTTAGAGTAGCCTGGTGTAACTTGGAAATTATTAAGGTCAAGATACAGAACAAAAGCTGAAGACCAAAGCCGTCGTATTATGGAGTATTCGCGATGGCTCCAGTACGTACACTATTACTCTCCTGGTGTTCGCCAATAACAACAATTCAGTCTCGGTAACCTCAGATATTGATGGCGACACATCATATTTTAGGAGCGACATCATTTTGCTTAACACGGACGTTCATGCAAACGCACCGGGACTTGGTGGATCAGTTTGACGTACCTACTCGCCAAGGAAATCCTCCGAACAAGCAACAGGTAACCAACGCACTGCGGTCAAGAGATGAACGAGATCATATCACGGAAAATGGAGTCGGAAGCACTCAAAACGGGGGAGCTGTGGTGATGAGCGTGACCAGAACTGGACCCCAACAACAAGGGAGCGGCAGTACTGGAAACGGGGGAGCGTGGAAGAAGAAGCGCAAGTATTTTCACTGCGGCAAGCTCGGACACATTAAGCGTGAGTGCTGGGGTTTTCTCAACATGCAGAGGAAGCCAAAAGAGAACCAGAAATAAACCAAGAAATCGGGGAAGTCCAAGAAGAAGAAGAAGAACAAGGATGAAGACAATAAGGAGTCGGCTGTGCAGGACAACTTGCTGATTTTGAATCCAAGAGCACCGAAGATAATGCGAACCTACGCAAGCAGTAGTAGCAGTGATGATGGAAGTGATGATGACCACCCGATGACTGGTATGGTGCTAAAAGAAGATCACGGGAACAGGCCGAACTCGTGGATGTTGGACTGCGGTAGTGCGACGCACGTCTGTGGTGATCGAGACCTGTGAAGAAGTCTAAGGCTGTATTTAAAGTCTGGACTGGAGAACTAACCAAGGGCGTGATGAGCGGCTCTGTTAAGTTGTGTGTTCTGGATGAAAATGTGATTGGCAAGTCGTGCGAAGTGGAACTGAAAGATGTGGAGTTCTCTCCGGCTGGAACAGTGAACTTGGTGAGTTTAGGTAAGATGGAGAGTGAAGGCAGGATTCCCTCGTTCAGTACGGCTGGTGAGCCAAGGAAGTGTTGGCTTGATTCCGCTGCTGGGAGACTCGAATTTGTGAAACGTGGAGTTCATTATTGGCTGGACACTGGATCTCTCAACCTGCTCTCTACTGTAAACGCTGATGCTAGTCTGCTGATGCGTTGGCATGAACGACTTGGACACCTGAACGTGTCGGCAATTAAGACCAAGGTGGAAAACAAAGTGGTAGATGGTATGGAAATTCCAGCAGACCTCTTCAAAAAGAAGTTCGAGTGCATGATATGCTTGTCAGCGAAACGCAGACGCATGTCATACAAGAAGAGTGCCAAGAGAAGAGAACCAAGGTGAACTATGATAGGTTAATGTCAGACACTTGTGACATGGGCAATTACATTCCTGGAACTGGCAATTATCGTTATTTCCAACTCATACAAGACGAAGGTTCCAGATTCAAGTGGTGTTATCCTATCAGGAAGAAACATGATTCAAATGCGAATACTATCGCGTTGATTAAGAAGCTACTGGCACAGGGACACAAAATCAAGGTGTTCTCTAGCGATGGCGGAGGTGAATTTGCAAACTCTGAATTAGGTGGTCTCAAGGGATTAATTTCATACCTACACATGCATACACTCCAGAGGAGAACGCTCTGGTGGAGAAGCTGAATGGAATATTGACCCACAAGACTCATGCTGCAATGCAAGCTGTGGACATGCCGAGTAAGCTGTGGCCTGAAGTGCTACAGTACATCGTGCAGATAGACAATATGAGCGTGACGAGAGCCCTCAATGGCAAGACCCCATCGAAAAAAACTTCACGGAAAGAATCCGAATTTGAAGAAAATTCGAGTTTGTGGATGTATCGGTTTTGTTTATGAGGCTAAGAGGAAGAACAAACTCAGTCCGAAGGCTGAACCTGCGCTGCTACTGGGCTTTGCACATGCGTCACCTGGCTATCGTTTACTGCATTTGCGAACTGGAAAAATCGTGGAAGCTCGCGATGTACAGTTTCGTGAAGATGTGACTGTTAGTAGGAAGTATTTGGATGCACTATTGGCTGGACAGCACAAGTCCTACAGTTACATTCCGTTTGTGCCGTTGCCGGTTGAATATGTTGCAGAGGAGAGCGTACATGAGGAAGCATCGCGTACTATACAGAGGAGTTTATCTGAGGAGCTTACTACAGAACCAATGTCGGTGGATGGATCAGGAGCTGAAACTTCTTTAGATAGTGACGAGTCTGAAGGCGAAGACCAAACTGAACTACAATTAAGTGGACAAGGCCAAGGACCAGCTCAACCCCAAGTACCAGAACCAAGACCTGCACAAGCTCAACCAGTGCAAGTACAAGTGCCAGTACAAGCTCGACGGGGACGTGGGCAAGGACGTGGACGTCGAGGACAAGCTGCGACTGGTGGACCTGTACAACCAGCAAGACATTCGACAAGAACACGCCGAGCAAACACAAGGCTAAGTGGGTATCAGTTGCTGGTGGAAGAGGACATCAGTGACCCGAACAACTTGGAGGAGGCGATGGCTTCGCCGTACAAGGAAGC
This sequence comes from Phytophthora nicotianae INRA-310, assembly GCF_000247585.1. Taxonomy (NCBI): domain Eukaryota; phylum Oomycota; class Peronosporomycetes; order Peronosporales; family Peronosporaceae; genus Phytophthora; species Phytophthora nicotianae. The sequence continues at coordinate 81,469 of NW_008649108.1, read as the reverse complement.
TTGGGAAGCTGCACTGAGGACGCAGTACAACTCACTGGTCAAGAACGGCAAGTGGAAGCTAGTTGAGCGGCCGATTGACTCGAATGGGAAGGCCGGTGAAGGTCATGACTACAAGGTGGGTCCTTCAAGTAAAGAGAGATGAACATGGAGCTGTGAAGCGACTAAAGGCGAGGTTGGTAGTACACGGTTTCAAGCAACGGTTTGGAAAGCACGATGCGATTATTTACGTGGAGCAACCAGAGCCTTTCGATGACAATACTGGCAGAGTGTGTCTCTTACTGAAAGGGATCTACGGTTTGAAGCAGGCTGCTAGGTTGTGGAACCTGACTTTACACGGATACTTAGTGAAGTTGATGTTCACTCGAAGTGTGTACGATGTGGGGCTTTACTTTAAGAAGATCAACGGTAGGCAGGTGTTAGTGACCGTTTACGTGGATGGTGTAATGATCGTTGGAGCACGAGAGGACATTGACTTGGTGAAGAATGAGCTGCAGAGCAAGTTCGCCATTAAGGATCTTGGTCGCGTGCATTACCTGTTGGGCATGGAGTGCACTACGAGCCAGTAGTGATGCTGTGTCTATCTCAAACTGCCTACATTGACAAGATCTTGACAAGATTTCAGATGGAAAACGCAAAGGCGGTGAAATCACATCAGATGCAAAACGAGAAGGTGCTACCGATCGAGAAGGATGAAGGCAAGGTCAACGCCAAGTCAATAAAGTACCAGGAGCTGATCGGAGCGCTGCAGTACCTGGTAACCCGGACATCTCGAATGCCGTGAGGAGTTTGAGTCGATAATGAGGGAGCTACACAAAAGAGAATTACGCCGCTGCAAAGCGAGTGTTGCGTTACCTACAAGGGACTCGGACTCACGGACTGGTGTACTGTCTGGAGAGATCGAAGGCAAGTAAGATGCTACCAGTGAGCGCCTATAGCGACGCTGACTATGCGAATTGCCCGGATACTTCGAGATCTGTCTCGGGGTACGTGGTGAAGCTGAATGGGTACAGTGTTGGGTTCAAGAGTAATGCAGCCGTCGGTTACAGACGACACTTGCAAGTCGGAGTTGGTTGCTGCGAGTCTGTGTGCCGAGGATGTGATCTGGGCGAGGAAGCTGCTTAAGGAGCTGGGGTTCAACCAGCAAATTGGCAAGCTGTTCGTGGACAACCAGAGCACCATTAAGGTGTGCACGGATGCAGGAAACTTCGATGGAGTTAAAAGATATGCCAAGAAAAGCCGCAAGTTAGCGGATCTGGTGGAAAGAAAGAAACTGTGTATCGAGTACGTGCCGACAGCGGACAATATGACAGATATGTTTACAAAGGCGCTGGGACCACTGCAGTTTGAAAAGCTACGGCAACTACTCGGTATCGAGGACGTGGAAAACGTGGTGAAGCGTGACGTCCAAGATGAAGACGAAGTGCAGCGTCAAAACACAGATGACGGCGTGGTGAAGCGTCGAAGAAACGGGCGCGGCAAAGCGTCGGTCGTTGGCGGAAGATCGGCTTAAAGTCGATGTCAGCGGAGACACGAAGGCATAAGTTCTGGGGAAGTATGAGTCTTTCGGCTGAAACTCAGAGAACTTACGCTCGTGTCGAGGCCTGTCAATCCGGTGGAGGATTGACAGGAAAGGCCAGTGATCTTTCCTTACGGATTGATGGACCACTTGGTCAAAGGGGGTTTTGTGCCTGGGGCTTCCCTCCTCGCGCTGTGGTGAAGCAGTGCGTTACTGAAAAGGTGAAGATAAGATTTTAATGAATCAATCTGGAATTCACCAACTCGAACTCAAGTGACTTACCTTTCCGCTACCTTCTGTCACTGCTGTTGACGTCGTAGCTGCTTCCGATGATTTGGAAGACCTGGACAACAAACCAAGTTACTGCGCTATTGCTGCTAGAGGTTACAGGCCGAGATGAAGTAGACGCCCATGGCGGCCAGCACGGGTCCAGCGGCCGCGAAGATCGAACCAAAGCTCATGGACCCCACGCCAAAGGTGGCGCAGAACAGCAGCGCTACGCAGAGCACGTCGTCATCGTCCGGTACTTGAACAGATACAATGACACGGAGACTAGACATGGTTTTGAGACGAATTAATGCATTTAAAAAATTATGGGATCTGCAAAAAATTGTTTTTTATTCAAATTTTATTTTTTAAATTAGCATGTAAAATAAGACCAATTATTTGCAATGAACTTTATTACATGTAAAAAAAAAATGTAAAGAAGAAAACCCACCATTGCTGCACGTTGGCGACTGATAGATACACAAATCGCGCGCGCGGACTTTAGCCTATTAATCTGCTTATTGGTGTTGTGGGGAGTCCACCGAGCACCCTCGTATGAAGGAAAACCGATAGGTGGCTTTTATCGGATGCTATTTCATCTCGACTTAAACACAGTTGCGGTTCTGTGCCATACCGAGGCCGTTGCAGTGTTCTGGGATGACAGGAGGTCGAGCACAGACTTGAGAGATGCACACAGCAGCGACAGCCGCAGCGACGATTGCGGCTTGGACAAGCTTCATTGTGGTTACTGTTTTGTTGGGGTGGTGGGGTGGGGTGCTCGTTTGCGAAGAGTTGTGCTGCCACAAGTCAAATCGGAGAATGAACGATCGAGTCGTGAATTGACCCCTCTGCGGAAAAGGACATTGCAGGAAGATGTGTGATTAGTATTTTATTCAGTGCTACTACTGTATCTACTAAATACAAATCACAAGTAGATTGTCGATTTATTGTGAAATAATGCAAAGTAGTTGCGATTATCACGCCAACACGGTTTACAGTAAGTAAACGTTACTTGCGTGCTGTGTTGTAGTCATTGATTAATGAGGCTCGTACGTCAGTACTGTATCCGGATGTGGCAATGATGTAGTCGTAGTAAATTGTAGATTCGAACACCTCAGGTCACCACAATCTTGACCGTCTGCGAAGTCCAAACCGTTTGACCACGAACGACTTGGCCGTTGTTTGAGTACAACCAGTCGTCGTTGGTTCGAGCATTCACAATGTGCGTTTGTGGTTTAACCTTGGGAACTGGAATGTCTTCACCAGTGCCTTGGGTAGCCCAGTCCTGGTCAACTGTAGCAATGGCCTGAACATAGTATGTTCCTGTAGTCGCGAAGTCTACGTCGGCAGAGAACAAACCCTTATTGTTAGTTTTCACTTTCAAACCCAGATCCTTGTGACTGATTGAGCTAATATTGACGCCGTGATGACCACTAGAATGTTGCCACTTCAGTGAAAGCGAACACTGTTAAACTTGACTGGCAATAATATTAAGTACTGGAGTTCATAAACTAATTTATGCAAAGTG
>NW_008649108.1:72354-75178 GCF_000247585.1 Phytophthora nicotianae INRA-310 | reverse complement strand
CACCTGTAATGCGGTATACATATTAATAGCAGTAGTAAATGTGGGTACACGAAGAGACAATCGGCAAATGTAAACCAGCTCTTAACCTGGCATCGAAAAGTGGTTCGTCAACACTGCTGACGGGACCACAAATTACTCACAGAATCCCATCCAAATCTTGATCATTAGAGGGTTGAAGGTTTATCGCCTCATTCAGCTGAATTTTAGCCCCCCAAGTGGGAGACCAAGGCAGGCCTTTGGATTGGCAGCGGCAAGGTTGCCAATTGGGGGCCTTCCAAAAACCCATATAAATTATTATCATTTTAATCGGTAATATATTTAAATTACAAACGTTTAATGCGCATCAAACTGGTTGCTGGAGCGTGACCTACGGGAACTCGGTATGGCAGTTTTATATAGATGTTTGAATTGTGCTGACACAAGTTCGCTCAGACTGTTTTTTTTTTTTCACGTCTGAGCATCGTTTGTGTCGAATTTGTGCAAGATTTGTGTTATCACATGTGTCAGATTTGTCCCACTCACGTGTTTCTGCTTGTGAGGTTTTTGGAAGTCAAACACTGCTGAATAGTGCAGTTCAGTTAAGTATGTCTTTGCTACTGGTACTTAAAACCGAATTAGAATTATTTGGTGAGACCAAAACGTAAACAATCACTGTGATTAAACTTTAAAGCAGAGACTACAGGTGTGCATTCACAAATATCAGAAGAGAAAGAAGAGAGACTCACGTTACAGCATTCATTTTTGATGCTTTTTGGAGCTGGTGCTCATTTGCATAGCGTAATTGAGGCGGTCAACTGCAATTACTGTCGAGATACTATGAAGCTGCACGCACAAGGTTTGTGCCTCATGGCGGACGTGGAGCTGCGCAGTACGGTCTTGCATCGAGTATCCTGTAACGAGATTGTATCACAATGACACGGGGACTAAAATATAAACTGCAATTCGAAGCCTACGGAATGAATTAAGATATTATACGCTTATCGACAAAATGCTGAAGAAATAAGGAATTTTATCCGGCCCACAGAAGACTGATTGAGCTAATATTGACGCCGTGATGACCGCTAGAATGTTGCCACTTCAGTGAAAGCGAACACTGTTAAACTTGACTGGCAATAATATTAAGTACTGGAGTTCATAAACTAATTTATGCAAAGTGGATCTAGAAGAGAAACCTCGCTATTCCCAAGTCCCACCGGGAACTCCCGCGGATCTTAACTTGCGTTACGGATAGCTCCGTTAGCAAAAGAAGGGAAAGGCTAAACGATATTACCTATTGATTCACCTGCTATCAAGCTCCTTATATTTTGGTATGCTTGATTTCAAATGCACCGGTAGATTCACACAATTGACAGTTAGAGTCGCAACATTTAATAATATGTTTCTTGTTGTTAATTTTGTGAAATCTAACGGTCCATTTTGAAAACCAAACTTGTAGGATTCAATTCAGATACCTCGGTTGCTCAGAGTATAACAAAATAGTCTGAAGGGTGTAATGTTTGCTTCGTTTGTTATAATAAAAGTATCTGTGGGCTTAAAGGCTAACAGAGATATTGAAGCCCACTGCCTCCACTTCTGGATATTTGTATCGACCATTCATGAGTTTGTGTAACCACAATAAAAACACATACTGCGTAGAACGTATATAGCAGACCACTTTTGCCATCGCCACTATCGGCTCGGGCGGTGGCAACACTCCAATTTAAGTGTTTGGAGTGGCTAGTGAAATATGATAAGTTAGATGTAAAATAGATAAGGATGATTCTAAAAGCCACTAGTGCATTTATGAAACCGTATGTTGTTATCTCTACCAGAAATAGGAAGTGCCCAAAGTGCTGGAAGTGATGGAGGGGAATTTTGAGGCTGCACGTTTAAAAACATCGAGATCAACGAATTTCTTAGCGAGTTAGAATCATTATTTAACATATTTCTTGACTTAATGAACTGCTGTGACTTTTGACACACTTTTTTTAGGAGTCTTGTCCTCAAGACACTGTTGGGCTAGCAGCGGGATCCTACTGTAGTACTGTCAGTACCACATCGCGTGATAGTCACTCTGTATCTATGACTGCAGATCTCAGCAGCACACTGCATTACGGTACTGTAAAGTGTACGGGTAGGGGGTACTAGTACAGGGATGGCACTGAAACAGTGCATGCAGACGATCTGATCGGCGCAATAAAGTGCGCCTTTACCAAATGTAATTCTCCAACATAAAATGGACAATACCTTCCAATGTATTTGAGCTTCAACTAAAGTAGACTGCAAGGTAATGTCCGTGTAAGTGTCTTCAAATTTCGAAGACACATTTCACAAGCAAATCGGATTGCATGTACCACCAGTCATCACGTGGCTGGGATTTGTTGGTTGTCCTGGTCGCGCGATTTCGGGTTGGCACGGTGCCAACGGCTCCTCACTTCGCAACTCTCCTTCCATCTCCCAGTCGATCCCCATTGTTCTAACACTAGCCATGCGTTTAAGCTGCGTGCTGCTGATTGCTGTAGTCGTGCTTCTGTCAAGCTGTGACGATACCTCGGCAAATAATACTGGCCAAGCTTTGAAGACGAAGACCATGGAGTCGGGAGATGCTCTTGTCCCTGACACTACCCAGCGATTGCTACGGACACAACAGATCAGCGGTACAGATGCCGTCGCGTCTAACGATGAAGAGAGGGCCCCCTTGAGCTTGAAGAATCTGCTGAACGTGGTCAGGTTTAAAGCGGCTACGAACGATTTTGCTAGGTCGAACCTGGACAAAATGCTGTCGGATCCCATATTCAAGATGGAAATGTTTCAAAGGTGGAATGCGAAGTACAGCGCTGACAAA
>NW_008649108.1:45395-47149 GCF_000247585.1 Phytophthora nicotianae INRA-310 | reverse complement strand
CTTCGCAAGTAGTGCTCGCGTCGACTTTACGAGTCGCGTGAGGTCCCGGACTTGGTAAAAAAAAAAAAAAAAGTGGAGGATCGGTTGGTGCCCGCATTTTGTCTTTGACGGGCTGGGTTTCATCCAGAATTGTTTTGCGCAGTCGAAAGACTGACAATAGGACATCAACTTGATTTGTGTCCTCCTTTTGACTCTTGATATTTAATGCCATGATCGGGTTTAGAAGTCCATACAGCTGCAGTAGGTTCATCTTGTCGTCAGCAATTGGAAATGGTTCTGGCGCTGACTTTCGCTCACGAATAGCTTTATCAATACGTTCTTGGAACCAGTCTTCGAGTTGGTCCCATTTCTCTAGCAAGCGGCGAAAGACCTTAGCGAAACCCATGAATTTGTGCTCTTTGTGGTCAATCAGCTGTGTGGTAGCACCAGCGTTTACCATTTCGCAAAGCTCTGAGAACAAACTCCCCATTGAAGCATTGGAACGGACAGCGAATGTTGTACTGGCGATACGAGAGACCAGATCTGTGGCTGGTAAGTTCTTTGAGGCCTTGCGCTGCGAAGCGCTGCCAAACGCGGTTTTTTATCGCAGCTTTCGTGAGATGGGGCATACACCACTCCCATTGGAGGCCAATTCCCTTCGTCATCATCCATTTGACGTCAGGGCCGGAGTCACTAGTTGAGCCATAAAAATCATTGGTTGATAGCCCGAAATCTCTAAGTATCTCTGTGATCCATCGTTTAAACGATGCACGGCTCCCGTTGCTTCTTTCACCATACATCGGTTCATAATGGCGAGTGCCAAGAAGGATCGAATAACTGGAATTCCCAGTTATTGTCGACAAAGTAAAAACCCTCAGACATAGAAATTTGGTTGCCCTCTGCGACTTAGAAGACCAAAAATCGCACACCATTGAAAACGACGCCTAGTTGTTGACTCTGCTGCGTTCAAGATGAGACCGAATAGCCTGTCGAGCACTTATATAAAGCTCTGCAATAGCTCGCGTTACGGTGTGATTGTTGATAGTCGCTCGAAATTCGTCTGGGACTACCAAGTCTGCAAGCAACTCCGATTCGTCGTATTCCCCGATCCGAAACGGGAGATTATTGTTCACTACGCGCATCGTTTCAAGCAACAACGTCATTCTTCTGCTATCTGCCCCATCAGCAATAGCACATCGTATGCGCTCTAGCTCCTCAGCTCGGTCACGTTTCCTCGTGGTTTCTGCTGTGATCTTGCCTGCTGTCAGCAAGTGTTTTTCGCCAAGGTGCTTGGTAGCTTTAGACGTATTACCAAACAGCTGAATTATTTTGTTTTCGCGACGGCATTCGAGACTACCTTGACATATCCAGCACACGTATTTCTTGCCTTCAAGCGTGGAAGTAACGCGTACCCCCCAGTCAAGAATTATCGATCGTTCTCCACGGCGTTTTGGCAGTACCGTAAATCCATCAGCTGGTACATAGTCTCGGATTGCTTGTGTAACATGAATCGGTACAGGTACAGATGAAGTTGAATTAGAAATAATACCAGTTGAAACTGGTGGTCGAAGGTCGGGCATTGGAGATTGTTGAGCCATCTCAGCAATTGTAGACTCCGCAATTGTTGTAGATGAGTCCGGCTCCAGTCTCTGTGCTTGAAGACCTTGGTTCTGACAATTATCATTAGCACCCACCTCAGCGCCTTCATCCCGAGGGCGTTGCCTCCCTTCTTGGGAGCGGTGTAGGCGAAGTAGGCGCTGAATTGTTGCAGCGGT
>NW_008649108.1:40688-42965 GCF_000247585.1 Phytophthora nicotianae INRA-310 | reverse complement strand
ATTTTTTTTTAATACAAGCTTTTTATTAACGACGTTACTCAGTTCTTTGGAATTGCTCGGCTGCAAATGCAGCCATCTTACGAATGCCCACTTTACTATAAGGTAATATCCACGAAGGAAACAACGAGAACACGTGAGGTACTTCTTCGTTTACATCCATTTCCCAGTCTTGGACGCCATCAGCTTTCGCTTTCTCTTTAAGGCGTACGGAGTCTTGATAAAGATAATCCAGCGTAGCAGCTTGGATGAATACTGGTGGGAGTCCACTGAGATGGCAATGCACCGGTGAAGCATCAGCCCATGTCGATTGGTCCGAACACGTCGGATGGTACACAACACGAGCGGCTTCAGCGGTACTGCGAGTGAGAATGCAGTTTTGACCGCTTGCTGGGTCGACACTTCCACTCAGATCAACGAATGGACCTGATACAATAGCCGCAAGTGGCAGTAGATTGGCGCTGGAGTCACGTAGACGAAGCAAAGCTGACATGGCGAGGCCTCCTCCAGCGCTGTCCCCAGCCAGGATCACTTGGTTAGGTGATAGACCTTCCTGAGTCAGGAGATACTTGTAAACTTGTACAATATCTTCAGGTTGTTTGGGGAAGCAGAACTCCGGCGTCTTGTGGTAATTAGCCAGGAAAACGTCAAGTTGTGCATTGCTGTTAAGCGTGACAAACTCCCTCTCGATCGCCGCTCCCAGTGATACACCGTAGAAGCTGTAAAACCTTGGACTCAGTAGTGAAAACGCTCCACCATGGACATACATGACCACCAGCCGCTTAGCGTTGTTCTTTTGGGTAGTTTTCGGTCGAAGCCACAAGTGTTCTAACCCGTTGAATTCGATACTCTCCATGGATCGGCCGTACCATCGGCAGTAGAACCAGCCGAGAACTGAGCCGATTGCCTCGCTCTGAGCCCGGATGATCTGAGCATGACGAGCGTCCTTTACCATACGCTCCCCGTACAGCTCGTTGACCGTTCGAATCGCAGCACGGAAGATCTCGAAGCGCAGTGTCCACTTGGGGAACCGCGGTCGGAATCCTCGAGATATAAAGTGTACAACCGTCCACACGATTGCTACTGAAATCTTCGCCACGAGTGACACTGCTTCCCACGGAGAGCGGCACACGCCACTTAAAACTGCGTTGAGCCCCACTACTACAACCGCCACACTGGTGCCTACAAGGAGCGAACTCCACAGGATCGCTTGCTGGTCGGCCATGGTGATCGTCGCTCTGCCTCAAATACTCAAACACTTGTGAGCGTAAACAATTCTTTGCGATGATACCACCAACTCCCACCAAAAGTACCGTCGTGCTGTAAAATAACAGTACTACTCTAACAGCAGCAACATAAACTCTAACCAAATATTTAAAGGGATCCATGCACGCACCACTTGCTGCTCCGCTGTATTCATGTTGTCTGACTGCTTAACGTATCCTTCGCTCTTCCGCGCAGCATCCGCTACTTCTATTCGTCTTTGGTCTTAGAGGACGCATCACCGTACATTTCGCGGAGCTTTTTCAAACGCCCCTCCGACTCGCGGGGTTTTCCAGGAGACGGAGAGTTGCTTCGAGGTCGCTCATCGCCCTTCGACATACCTGGCTGCACCACCACGACTTCCTCTCGCTTCGCTGGACTGCGCGATCGTTTCCTTGTGGTCCAGCGATCCAATTTTAGCGACAGCGAGCCCTTGTAGCTAGCAGGTCGTGACGCGTAGTCACGTCCGACCGCCTCAGCCTTGCGTCGTTCACGTTCACGTACTTGTTGCAGCAAGTCACCAGTAATGTCACCGCCACTGCACCACAACGAATAGATCAATTAAAATCAACCATGCTACATCAAGACTCCTCTTACGAACGTACCCTGCCTTGCTCCGCGTCTGACTACGACTGCGACTGAGACTGCGACTGCGGTCGCGTCTGCGTCTGTCACGCGAAGCCGATCGAGATCTGCTGCGTGAACGACGTCGAGTACGCGATCGCGAGCGGTCCCGACGGCCACGACGCCGGTCACTATCTCGTCGACTGTCTCGATCCCTGCTTCGATCTCGGCGACGGTCTCTATCGCGGCCTCGGTCACGTCCTCGAGAACGTGAACGAGATCGTCCAGTGGAGCGGGAGCGCGAGGGTGAGCGCCCACGACGTTGCTTGCCTTTGTCGAATTCAATGTCTCCAAGACTCACTTTCTCCGAGTTTCCATACGCTGGAAACGAGACCTGATAGAGTACAATTTACAGTTAGTGACACACTTTAACTGTGCTCTATCTGAAATAAA
>NW_008649108.1:36752-38748 GCF_000247585.1 Phytophthora nicotianae INRA-310 | reverse complement strand
ACCCAGCGCCCCCTCTTCGTCTCTTGGTCTAAGTTAGCAACTCTTTAGTGCTTCCAGCCACATGGACGCGTCGGCATCGTGGTCGGCGTACACGTACAGCTCCTTGTGGTTCTCCAGGCGGATACACAGGCCATTGTCGTGGCCGCTCCAGCGCACAGCCGAGATGACCTCAAATGGCTTGTCCGCTTCCTGTGGATCTGAGAGACGTTGTGTGCGTCTACGTCGAACAGTCAGGTGTCCGTCAGTTAGCGTCATAAAGCGCTTCTTCCAGCTAGGGAGAAGCCCTCCACGCACATGTAGATAGCCCTGCATGTCACAATCCTGCGTGTCGTCGCCGTCGTCGCTACTGAGCACGCTCATGGCCGTGTGCATGTAAGGAGAGCTGCCCTCTGCCTGGTACGAACGCTGCGTCGACAGGTCACTGGCCATAGTCCGGCGGAGCGGCACCGGTCCCATCATCTCGCCACGCGAGAGTGGTGCTTCCTTCAGCACTTTAAGCCACTGCTCGCGCGATTCCTGGTCTCCTGCCTGCGCATAGAGCACACGTCCACTGGAGCTGGTGATTTTCAGGCCAAAACTGGTCATGTCGGAGAGTTCAACCTTGGCAACGCGTAGACCACCTCTAACGGGCAGGTCAAGGCACTGGGTGCCTCCTCCCAACACGTCCGAGGCGATGACGCAGCATTGCGTGTAGTACGTGAGCGCAGCGCCGTTGAGTAGGAAGAAGCGTTTCTTCCAAGTCTTGAAGGACTGACCACGCTTCCAGAGCCAACCGTAGAACACGGCGCCCTTGAGGTCTTGCGTTGGAATATTCATCATTGTGAGGCGGTCAGTGAGCGAGTTGGAGGCTGTAGATGCAGCCAGCGACGACGAAGAGGACGACGAACGCGTCTGCGAGAGCGGGGACTGCGCTAGCTTGCGCTTGCTGCCCCCGTTGGGGCTGAATCGGTGGTGGCTGTTGCGCATACTTGGGTGGCCGTCGGATGTCACGGGCGACTCGTTGTCACCCAGGATGGGGAACTCGGAAGTGTTGGTGTCTACGAAGGTGTCGCCGATGGCGCTGCTCTCGCTGTGGTCCATCATGCGATGCGATAGGCGTAACGGAGCTGAAGGGGATCTGCTACGGGTACGTCCGGTTCCGATCGGTGCGAGTTGTTCGTGAATGTAATGCGAGAAGCTACACTGTACCGGTAGTCGGCAGAACTGACTATGGATGCGAGGGGAAAAAGAAGACGTCTGAACTCAGCCACGATTCAACCAACTGTTTCGTCACAGAGGGAGCGGGTTTTCACTTGCACTCACTATGCTGAAATATTGGGTTTGCTTGGAGTTTTCCCTGAAAATCCCACAAAATGCAGCAATAGAGTCCAGGCTATCGTTAATTTTGGCTGCCCGTCAAAGCGACGAGCAAAGGGTGCAATTCGTTGCCGTATACACGGGTAGACAAGGCGTTATCGACGCGGAAAAAGCGAAGGCACTCGCTCATTCCCAGCTACGCGGCGTTTATAAGTCGTCGTGACAGAATTAACGCTCGCTTCGGCTTTCTAGTTGGCGCCACGCAGTTACAGCTATAAATCAAGGCGGTTTTTGGCTTGGAGGTAGTGGCAACGAGCGAAGGCAAGCAAGAACTCCAAAAAACCGACGATCTTGACAGCAGTGGAGGCTCTATGGTGGTTGACTGCGCAGGTTGTCGATTATCGACTCGATACGGCGACATTGAAGATCTCGTTTCCCGCTCGTGTGCTCGTGGAGCAACCAGACTCTATGGAGCCGTATCGAGTCACGCAATGTCCGCTGAACTTGGAGTGAGCCATTCTGGACTTAGTCCAGACAGGGCCTGGCCACTCTGGCCTGCAATGACAAACGGCAACTTGCGCGAGCTGTCGTCAGTGCAGAATATCACGCGATGTCGGAAAATCGCAATATGTGTACTTACGGCGTCTGTCTCGTTTCTGGCATCATCTCGCAAATTAGGTCAAATAATTTACATTTTTCG
>NW_008649108.1:31897-32702 GCF_000247585.1 Phytophthora nicotianae INRA-310 | reverse complement strand
TCAACTGTTAAGACACTCCACTGTGGATGTAGAGTTATAGTGACCATCGCCACTCGCCAGAGCACTGTAGGAGACTCGCAACAGCCTCAGTAGATCAAGTTTCAGACGGGATGTCAGCATACAAATTCGGACCAAAAACGGGAGCTACGTGGGCGTCGGTGCGAAGTTCGGAGGAGTGGATTGATTGCAATGGGTTCAAGGAAGAGCACGTGCAATATGACAATCAGCACATGCAAGGTAAGCGAGGTGTATACTGATTTCACCCGTAACGTCTTGTGCTGTCTGTACCAACAGTCGTCCGAGACGTCAATGCCGCGAGGAACGTGCTAGGACTGCGTCGGAGTGTCTGTAGGGAAAGCATGGCACAACCACAATGCGGACGTTCAGGCGAGACCAATCATAGGCGTAGAGACGTAAGTTCGCAAAAGGGGGCTATTGCCAAGGTTGATTTATGTTGCTTAGCGAACTCGCCTTACTTCAAACACCAGAGCTACCAGTGAGTCCGATATGGAGGGAAGTAAGTCGATTCGCTGAGTAGTGACAGGATGGTCTGCCACTAACGGTCGCAGCATTACTATGCTGGCTGGTGACAGCTTCAGCATTGTCGCCGAAGGTGCCAGCAGCAATGACACCAGCGGCGGTGGCGATCATTTCGCGGTGGATTTTCCTCGGCGTCGTGCCGCTCTATGCCTCAGATGTGACGAGAGACCGCCAAAAAGGCTTGCAGAGACTGGGAACTCGCGATTTGCCCTAACAACACGCCGCTGCGACGCGGCGTCGGGCGATTGCCGTCAGGAGAGTAGGC
>NW_008649108.1:0-1198 GCF_000247585.1 Phytophthora nicotianae INRA-310 | reverse complement strand
AGGCACCCACAGGATTAATATCACATGACATGACTCCTGCGGCCAAAATGCTGTCCGTATTAATAGTGCAGATGCAGATGATCGTTCCGGTACTGACCAGCTCCCGAGCAATGGCCACGCACAGGTCATCAGCGATTCAACTAGGGAGGTCGATCGGTGTCCTCGCTACAAACAAATGACAGCCGACGTATGAAGATTACTTAGTATTCGTTGACACGACGGTCACAGGTACAGATATGTGCAGCTTAGAGGTCGGGAAAAAATAATTGCAATTCGTTATATAATTGGTTTTGCAATTCTAACTTTTACTATTGGGAGTTGCCAAACTCGATACAATATGATATTGGACCAATTATTGACACTAAATCTGGCAAAAGGGTCTTCTGGTAAAATCTTTTTGGGATAACATGGACACCCCAATCTGATAGCACCATTATCGGTGCTCTCTACACCACATTTATGTCGCCGTAGATCCGATGAATACCAACTCTTGTTCACCCCATACTGCTTCGGTAAATCTATTTTCAGCATACCTAACTTACTTATTGCTGAGCTTCAAACTATGTATGTTCGTGCGCATGAAAGGAGTAAATCAACGAAGTATTTTGCTATAATATCAAATATATGCTTTAATACACACCAACGCAAAAAAGACGAACCGAACAAAGGCGCATCCCTATCAACCTACTTGACTTTTCAACGATTCAATTTCGAGCAGAAAATCATCGTAAAGCTGATGATATTGTTGCTGACTTTTACTTTTAGGGAGATGTCAAAGGTATTTTACGGCTTCCAAAGTTGCCGCGACCTGCATATACAATTTTCTTTCTGAAGCTGGAACAGGAAGCGGCTGGCCAAGCCGACCTGATAGCATTACTTAACGTCGCCAAATGTGCTATCTAGCGTCCCTATAAAAAAATAGGACACCAGTAATCACAGTTTTTCCAGCAAAGTGCTTGCTGGGGAACGAGAAGTTTAAAATTGTTTCAATACATTAAATCGCGACTATTTGTATTATTGGAAGGGCTCATATTGAAATGTTTATTACGGACGAATGATGGCGGTAATCCAATATAGTATTGCATTTTCGAACCACTGTATTTATTACAGATCAAGTTTTCAGAAGCGAGTACCATATTGGTCTCCATAAAGATTACAACGAGCAGTGAACGAGAACAAAATGTTTCACGAAGGCACT
>NW_008649107.1:88711-89726 GCF_000247585.1 Phytophthora nicotianae INRA-310 | reverse complement strand
TTTTGTTGGAATATCTCCGGGATGATGAAGGAAAATGTCGAGATAGTCAACAGGACTAACAACCCACTAGAGGCGTACAATCGGAGGCTTGCAGACACCTTTGGAGCTCCACATCCAAGCATACTCAACTTTGTTGAAGTTCTAAAACAAGAAGCCAAAAACTACCTCGACCAGCTTGCCGACGTTCGACACCGCCGACAGCGACCCCCACAACATGGAACGCCATATACATATCCCTGCATGCCTCGTCTGCGCTAAATCACATGTTACTATGGGAATGTTTAATTTCAATATGTATTTGTAAACAGTTTAGCAACAATAGAAACTAATTAAATAATATTTTCATTACGTAGGTATAGGTTGTTTTTTTTTTAAAAGGTCATTAAAAAGTTACTAATCTGTAGTAAGTTATTTTTTCTGTAGTTTAATGCTTTTGGCACTTTTGGGCACTTTGGGCACTGTTTTGGGAAAACAGAAGCGGACGCCGAAGTCCGCTTGTGATCGGGCGACAGTTATCCTTCAAGAAACCACCAATTGCTTTTGCGGCAGATTGATTCCATTCCACAATGATCCCCAGAAGCCAGAGCCACTGAGTCCCGATTGATGCGTTCGCAAAACTTCTCCGTGCGACATATGCAAAGTCGTCCCTTTGCCCGATTCGTAAGCCTTCACAAGCTTCTTGTAGTTCTCAGGGTGGAAATAATGCGCGTGGCCTTTGTTCAACTGCGAGTGTGATAAACGAACACTCTTGCCATGTATAACCTTGACAGATTGCGCGTGGCTTAAATCTACTTTAAATTCTTTGTACATCTGAATTGACAAATCTGTTGTATTATATACAGAGCGAGAGACAAGAAATGTCGAAGGTTAATAAATCTAAAATGCTCAGTCTGGATGAGATTAAAACTATAATTACTCGTGATATTAAGCTACGAAGCGAGCATGACAATTTGTCGGAGACTACAGTGAATCTATACACCAGGCAACTGATCAAGCTCTACAAGGCCGGTGTTGC
>NW_008649107.1:83334-86376 GCF_000247585.1 Phytophthora nicotianae INRA-310 | reverse complement strand
CCATAAAAGAATTGCAAGGACCGCGCCCAGAGCATCACGAACGTTGATGCTGAACCACGCTGATTTGTCGGCCGTCGCGGACTTGACCGCGTGAATCTCTTGTGCGTCGAAGTGTATTCTAAAATATTCGCGAGCTGCAGGGTAGAGGACGCAGAGCCCTTCATCACAGGCGTCCATAAACAGGTGCACGGAAGGCTTCAGTGTGTTGGCCACGACGCTTGTGGACACTTTGTTCGCCGCGCCATTTGGTAAGAGACATTCGACCCAACGGAGATCTTGGAGAATCTCGGCGGTCAGACGGATGCGCTGGAACCGACGCGTGCGAAGGCATGCCTGGTGTAAACGCTGGACGAACGTCCGCGCCGATCGACAGCACAGACACATGTACCGCAACGAGCCAAGTAGTTTTCCAGTTGATGACGAGATACCAGGTCCGATTCAAGAGCCTTTGCAATTCGAGTTAAGGCTCTTTTGCACTTTGTCAGGCGGCATCGAGATGGTCCGTTCTTGAGTATCCCATGATAATCCAAGAACGTCGAGATTGGTCGCCCACGGTGAAAACTTCTTTTCGTTGATGGCGTTGGGGCCGAGAACAGCGAGCATACTGAGTTGAAGAGCAGCTTCTGCCAGTGCGAGACGATTTCCTTTGTCCACCTCCAGGAGGATGTGGTCGTCTACCCACACGAAAGAGAAGAACGGTTCCTAGTCAGCGTCAGAGGGATCCAGAGAATGTGGGCTCTCCCGGGCCACGAGAAACGACATGCCTTCCCCGAACACTCCGTAAAATGGAGGTGAACCAGTCCAACCGAAAGGAAGTGCCAGATCAATCACTGCAAGATCACCCATTGAGCCAGCAAAGTGAGCAGCAAGGCTGGTTGCAACGGCAATGAGCCGAAAGGCAGTCTTCACATCCCCTTTGAGTAGTTTAATCTTCAGCGTTGGGTGCCGCTCCGCGAGCTCTTCGATCCTACGGGCAATGCGCCGCACGGACTCATAGTTGAGATCAGGTAGCTTTGATTGCGTCGAGCAATGGTTAATCGATGAGTCCTCTGGGTACGATAAATCGTGAATTAATCGAGCACATTCTGTCGGGTTGACGTCCTTTTTAGGAACGCAGCCAAAAGGGCTGAAACGAAGAGCTGACCATCGAAGAGCAACAGGGAGATCGAGCACTAGATAAGTTCCTTGAGTCTGCCCGTCCCCAATGCTGCGTAAGAGTGCACGATTGAAGTCTCGAGCGCTGGCGTGATTTCGAGCAGGCTCAGTGTCGGGGGATCGTGGACCTGTGAAGTTGTGGGAGACACCAAATGTGGCTACGGCAACGGCACAGTGACGGTGACGATATCCATGGAGTAAAATGTCCAGCCAAGTGGGGTCCATGGACTTGTTTGGTCGCCGGTCTTCTGGCGACTCGTTCCGCCATAGACGGATTGTTTCCGTCAGGGTCAACTGCAGCTTTTCCACTAGGCGAGACAAACTGGACAATATTGTGCGGTCAATTAGGCCGGACGAATCGCCCGACATAATCGCATCAGTGATGTTCTTCGGGAACCGAATGGAAGCGGAGCAAAAGGCCTCACGGAGCTGATTGCAGCGGACGAGCTGTTGCTCGTGCAATCGAGTCTGTAGAGTGCTGAGAACGGCAGATACGGTGCCTGGAGTGACCCGAAAAATCGGCTCACGCGGTCGCAGGCTGATCTGTGGAGCTGGTTGCGATTGTACTCAAACTCCTTGAAGTAGCAACGGTAACGCTTTGACTTGACGAGACGACATACAGACATTCACAGAAGAAGTCGCTGGTTTCGAGGAGGTAACACCAGCATGGCCACCCGGTAACGGATAGCTTCATAGCCGAAGCTCGGCACGGATCCCGCCGAGATGCTGGGTGATATGATCTCGCACGACGGAAGGTAGCTCTGTCGGTAGGAAATGGGCGTGGTTCGGGAATGCACACCGTTCCTCGCTTTTTGAGACGCAACCGCCTGAGGATAAGTACTTCATGCAAACAGTTTGGCGACCCTTTCGTGGAAGCGCCTCAATCACTTCATCCGGGGGTTTTCTGCCATTGCGTTGGAAGTCGTGGCGTCGAGGACCCTCGTGCCGACCCTGGTGGGTAGGCTTGCCTTGGCGAGTTGCTGGATTCAGCAAAGCAGCGACTCGTTCGGACTGGATAATGTACAGAGCGCTCTGAAGGTCAGAGTCTTTGAGAGAAAGTCTGTCACGAAGCTTCGTACGGGTAGCGGAGCCAAGACGGGCATCAACTTCCGTCGCTGCTCGGTAGTCTTCCAGGACGCGATCCAGCCAGAACGCAATAGTCCCAACATCTTGGGAGTTCCATTGACAGTATTCACGGAGTTCCTCCATAAACTCACGCGCACCACTGATAAGACGGCACGTATGAGTGTCGAAGAATTCTTCCGCAAACAAATGCAGGACTGTGAGAGCGTTGGCCACGTCGTCGATCGCCTCTGCTTTTCCAACCTTCGGCATCGCCACCGAGGCGGTGAAGGTTTTCAAATTGACCGATCCATCCGCATACCAAGCGCGCCGAGCCGCAAAATCGAAGCGCTTGAAGTGCAGGACAGACAGACCACGAGCTCCAAATTAAAAATCGAATACGCGAGTGATGATAGCTGGATGTGGTTGGAACTTGGTGGACCTAGACGATATCATCGAGTCAACTAACGCAGATGGTTCCTTACCTGCATACTCCGGTGCGGTGATCATACCGTGAATCAGTAACCGGGTCGTCGTTGGAGCAAATGGATGCTTTGATGGACGGTTTTCAGAGCCAGGAAACGACAGTAATTCCGATGGCGCGTGCAAACGTTGACGTCGAGCAGGTTTTGAATCTTCTGACGGCGCTGTGCGCTTCGATGATGTGGACTGGCAAAGGTCCAAGTAGAAACGAACCAAACGGGGATCATCTGCGATCGCCGCGATAATTTTACCGTGATTGTCCGACGATGTGCTCGGATTGATGCTAGCCACCGCGGCTCGCCGGGCCATGGCTCGATTGGCTTGGTACCTCCCCGATTTCAG
>NW_008649107.1:78433-79974 GCF_000247585.1 Phytophthora nicotianae INRA-310 | reverse complement strand
TTAAAGAAATCGATTTGGATATTGGGAGGTACAAGCTTCTAAAGCCAAGTAGCTACAATTACAAGAATCAACCTGATAAGACTAAAATTGGCTTAATTGTTTAAGATGTTGCCAAGGTGTGTGGAGAAGCATTGACATTTAATGAAAGTGGAAGAAGGAGGAGATATTGAAGGGCTGCAATTAGGTATGGATTGTAACGCTATTGCTGTACTAAATGTTGCTGTAATCAAGCAATTGATTAGTCGCATTGAAAAACTTGAATCGAGTATAAAAAATTTAGTAACATTTAGTTTAGATAAAGATCCCATCGAGCCAACCTTTCAATTCAGCTTTGTATTGATTCATAGCATCTCGTTTCATTTTGTGTTTCCTTGGCGGTTTAGGAGCATTGTCTTCAAAATAGTCCTTGCCTTTTCGCTGCTCGACAGCTTCGCCAAATCTATGTCGGATATTTTCGTACAATTTTGCTGCAAATTAATTTTTGTAGCTGTTGATATCATCAGTATAAACTTTTTTATGCCAGCATTCAACCCACGTTATCTCTTCTCTTCTTTTATTTCTTTGTCGTCGCTGCTCTGCTCATCATCTGATTGCTCAAATAGTTTTCGACTAATGTCCTCGTCTCGCTTACCAGTTGGTTTTGTAGCTCGCTTATCAGTGGGAGATTTATTAGGGGGAGTATCAATTCGTTTTCGTTTCAAAAGCTTTAACGATTCTTTCATGACTTCATCAGCAAATTTATCGGCCATTTCTCGACGTCTTAGATTCGAATCCTCTTTTCTAAACTCTCTTCGCTTGTTTAGATATTTCAGAACGTGGTCATCCACCACCTCTCTCAAAGTCTTTTTTCATTTCATGTATGCTCGAGTATTAACTACCTTATGTGCTACATCATTGACTCCATTGAAGAAATCCTCGAATGATTCTTCAGGCGCAGTGGGCTTTTCCATGTTAGCCTCTGCATCAGTAGATTGCGGAACGTATGTATGCTTCTTTTTACTAGATTTGGGAGTTTCACTTCACCTTTGATAATTTCAGGAGGACCTTTAGGACCTTTCGATAGCTTTTTTGTGTGATTTGATCATACTCATAATCACGATTCTTCCCATTACTTGCTGAAACAATTCGCAAGTGAATCAGCACTTGCATCATCCAACGACTCGTTTTGAATGAGAGCCTTCAGCTTTTTGCCTTGAACAAAATCGCTCTTTGACAGCATTTTGTAGTAGCGATCGTATGGTTTTTGCTTTGTCTGATTATCGGAGAAAGCGTTTAATTTTGATTGGGTCACGTATATTTAAAAATAAATGTGGTTAATAAGAATTACATTACGAAGTTATCAAAGTCAGCCTTGAATAGGACCTTGCGAGACCGTGCCCATAGCCGTATCAACGCTTGCAACAACTTCACGCAATACGTGGTAATAAATCGTGAGAGCGTAGTTACAGTTGGAAGTACCAGACACAATAATACTCTTACTGGCACCATCTTCACAAAAAGCCCAAATTCGCAGTTTGAAGTAGACAAACTCGAATGTCCAA
>NW_008649107.1:74783-75453 GCF_000247585.1 Phytophthora nicotianae INRA-310 | reverse complement strand
CCAAGACCGAATAAGGCACTTGATCCTGATCGCCTGCGGCTGGTGTTACAGGGATATCCTCATCTCGACCTGTTAATTCGCATTGCTGAACGGGGACTTGAAGCGCAATGGATACCTGGCCCTTCGCGGAGAGGCCCACCGCCCAAGAATCATGGTTCATGTAAGCGCTACCTGCGGGCAGTAACGAGAAAGCATCCGCGATGGTCAAAATGCAGGTCAGTACATGGTTGTCGAAGCCAGTATCCTCGATCGATGGCCAGAAGTTGTATGCAGCCCGCTTGGGACAGTGGAAAAGAAAGACTCAAACCCAGCAGACGAAGTACGGACGATTCATGATTTATCATTTCCCAGAGACGCGTCAGTGAATTCGTCTTTCGTCGCGGAGTCAGTACCTAGGCTACGCTATCAATCGATTGTTGCTATTGCGCGCAGGATCGAGTACCTCGCCCACCGAGGTCATGCCGGGAATATATGCATACTAAAAGGCGATGTCAAAGGGGCCTTTCGGCACTTAATGACGGCAGCGGCTCAAGTATTTCGGATGGCCGCGTACATCGAGGAGCTTGGCATCTTAATCATTGATCTGGCGGCGCCGTTCGGGTGGTCAGGATCGCCACCATACTATTCTTTATTTGGACGAGCTATCACGTGGCGTATGGGAACTAACTCC
>NW_008649107.1:45861-46891 GCF_000247585.1 Phytophthora nicotianae INRA-310 | reverse complement strand
GTTGTCTAGCGTGTTCACGTATCCGCTGGAATTTCAAAAATGTCGAATGCTTCTGGGTTTTTCTGTGATTCGAGATATTCTGATAGAAATATCGTCCGCCACATTCACATTGGATGCTTTCTTTAAGTTTGTCGGCGTTTTATTGTTCACGCTATGATTTAACTAGCTCTCGATTTCTCAACTTTCTATCCATCTCAGATCTATTCTTATATTTGTAATATATTATCACTATTATTTTTGTTACCCTATTTCGCGAGACCTATCATCATGACAACACAACTAAACTTTGGCAGATATAAAGGAAAGACAATCGAAGAAGTTTTTGCTGTAGATCGGAACTATTGTGTGTGGCTACTACAGCAAGAGATCGTGATCGGGCAATCACGGGAGATTAAAGAGTTTCTAGAAGAAAGGCTGAAAGACTCGGATATGACTATGACACTGAACTGGGGAAAATACAAAGGCAAGTCGATCAAATGGATTCGCGATTGCGATAAGGGATACTTCGATTGGCTACTGAAGAACAAATATGTGGAAGAAAACTGCCCTGCGCTGAGAAAAGCTCTGCATTTGCGCAATTGAAAACAGTCAATTCAATGCATCTCATGATTTGAGCATCGGCGTTTTTTCTCCCTGGCCACCCACGCCTTCTCTCCGACGTAATCATGGTATGAAGCAGTACCGATATGTATTGATATGTGGTGGCTCCAGAGAAGCTCGATACATGCGATGCAAACGGTCCAAAATGTCGGCCAGCTTGGTAATTCCACATCTTGGAGGAAGAGCAAACGAGCGGCCTCAAGCAAACGTGACAAACTGTGTGTCTTATCCAGATGATCGATTCGCCCTTGCGTTTGTCCCCAGCTCAACGACACAGACTTATCAAGTAAACGAAGACGCGTACTAGTATGTCAAAGAGCAAGCAAAGCGGTGAACGGTAGCTCAAATGTGTTTTTGCTCGTTACGCCACGTATGGCAAGGGTCTGATTCACCAACTCATCTTGTAGGAACAACATCAACGCGAATTCGG
>NW_008649107.1:34901-43792 GCF_000247585.1 Phytophthora nicotianae INRA-310 | reverse complement strand
GGCGTCGCTGTCTCGCGCGATCGTCGCTGAGATCAATTTCCAAACTAGATCGTCTGCGACTTACACTGGGAATACATTTTTTAGTTGTTCGTTGCGTTACTTTAAGAAAGCTTTCTGTATAAATAATGTTTTTTTTTTTTCGTATGGTAAGCTCTGACTTACTTACTGGAGCCCACTACCATACAAATCGTATGGTAAGCTTCGACTTACTAAGTATGTCCCACCACTTTGAATGAAGCGACGGAGATGCTGACGTGGTGAGGCGAGGGTACGAGCTCAGAAAACGTGAAGGCACTCGCGCATTACACAGCTGGTGCAGCGTCAGGTCAAGCGACAAAATGAGCGACTGCATAAGACCCGAGCCATTGCGGACCAAACGCTACTCCATCCGTCGAAAGCATACGAAGCTTCTTTGTGTTTAATATACAACCAGAGTTTTTCAAGGAAAAAAATACTCAGGACGTTAAAGGTATTCTTCCAAGTATCTTCACCTAGAAATTTTTGTGGAAGAATGGCGAGAGGTCAGCGATAGAAAGTCAGTGATTGAAGGAGGTAAACTGATATCGCGGAAATTAAAAGAAAATGAATCACTAAATTATGGTTGGAAACCAACCATTCTGCAATCTCGCGATGCCTAGTAAGAAGACCGCAAAAATGACAAAGAAGGAGTTTATGGCGATAGCCATCGCTATGATTTCGGATGATAGTAATCTCAAGGGTTTATGGCTACCGGAGTCTGCGGCCAAGGTGGTGAAGGCTCATGTCGTGAGTTGTGGTGCCTGAAGCGACAACAAAATAAAAGCAGTGTTGTCCAAGATGTTGTACGCGCTTCGTGCGAAAACCAATCGCGAGGTGACACGCAAGACGTTAGTGGCGGCTGGTCTATCCGTGACTACAGAGTCTCCAAGCGATCAACCTGCGTATTCTGTGAAGGAAATTGTCGCTCACGACTACACTAAGGAAGGATGCGTGGCAACAGTGCGTTGGGCGGATACCTGTGAGCCCATGCGAGCTCTTCCGCAAAATATCGTGCGTAAGTATTTTCGGAAGTGTATTGGTCCAGGAAGTGCGTTTGAGAAAAAAAATATGTGCTGGCGGAAGCAGAAGAAGAGTAAGGGGTGTTATTTTTTTTTCAGCATCGTTCGGGTTTCGGCACGGTTATTTTTGCCGTCACAGTTTTACGTTTGAAATAATGTGACATACACATAGCTGTTGAAGATCTTTTTCAAGCACAGGAAATGTCAAATATTTTCCAAATATATGAAATATCCAAAATAGTTTTCATGAATACAACAAACAAGAAAAAAATAACATAGTTTATATTATTGTTTTGGAATGAAAACTTGTTGGCAAAATTGCAGATTTCTGATTAATGTAAAAGGTCCCTAGTACATTGTGTTAAAACGGTTTGGTCGATCAAACCTACTGGCATCGATAGCAGCTACTACAGCTTACGTATTTTTAGGTCGGGTTCAACCTTCATAGGACCGTCGAACACCTTCTCATGCAAGTTTTCGACCGAATTTACGACCGATTCCTCGAATAAGGGAACGGGTTCCGAGAAATTAATCATATTGGTGGTGCAATCAGCTTTGGAAGCAAGAGTAGGCGGGGCGGTGGAAGGCTTTTCTTCGGCTTCAGTGTACGTACCATCGGAGGTGCTACCAGCTTTTGTAGTGATTGGCCCCGTTTCAGTCGTTCGCTCGAAACTAAGATCTTGAAATCGTGTAGTAAATTGACAGCACTCGTCTCGAAACACCTTTGGGTTCGTAAAGCGCAAGACTTTCAGCTTCTCACCACGCAGAGGAAAGTCCGGCTTGTTATCATTGGAGACCCAAATCGTGCCCGTCAAGGGGTCTTTGTCCACAGAGTACTGCTGAGTGGCGTACTTATCTTCGTACATCTGAAAACACGCAAATTAGTAATTAAAGATAAATGTACAGAGAGGGAGAAAGGTGATACGTGATATGTACTTCTTTGAGCTTGTCTGCCGATTCAGGAGCAAACAGGTCCGTCATGTGGACTCGGACTAGACGACGACCATCAGCAAGAACGTGGTCACTTTTCCATATGTATCTTCCGTATATATAAGTGTCGTCCGCACTTGGTGGTGACTTGTGCACAAAGTCGATAAAGGCTAAGAAAATAAAGTAATATGAGTATAAGTACCGTGAATTGTAGAATCAAATGGAGTAGAGATGACATGGGAAACTAACTACCTTTACGAGTAGGAATCGGTTGTTTGGGGTGTCTTTTTTTGCTCTCTCCACGTTCTTGAAGAGGCGACTTATAGTCTTTTGGAATAGGGATGCCGTCAATGTCCATAGTGCCTGGCAGTGGAGGTCGTTTTGTTTCGTTGCAAATTGCGTTATGTCGAGCCACAGAGGCGAGTAGATATGCTGTGCCAGTTGGATAGCGCTTATAAAAACCGAAGAATTTTCTTGGCAATTGAAGAAGGTAGATCTTCAACATGTTTTAACGTCAACTGCCAACAAAAAGTATTTTTTTTCACGAGATAACCCATATATGTTAGCAATTATTACTATGAGGCCGCCAGTACCCATCGCGGCCAATGTCCATGCGCCACTTCGTAGTGTCAACATTTGGTTTCAGCCCCTTCAAAATACTTTTTTGATGGTAGGTGAGAGCGGAAGGCAGCGCAAGAAGCGAGAAAATTTGACTCGTGAAGCTCCAACATAGAGATGATCTAGAAACCACTTTGGTGATCCGGGTGTACCTTCAAGGTACAGTAAAACCCTTTGGAGAGTTGCCCCTTGAGCTTTCCATACAGTCATGACCAGTGCTAACTCAACCGCAAGTTGAGAGTACTTAATCTCGATTGTCCTCGGTATGAGCGTCCGAGCTAGCTTGATACAGTACTTTTGTTGATTGCTAGTGATGACTCCGACTGGAATGATAATACTACTTTTTCCTTTGTATGACCATCAACACCAGTTTTCCAGTTGCATTCCAGACTGTTTTCTGTTGGCCACGTTGTAGCAGGAATGACATCCCCCCGCTTGAGTTACGAGCTGTACGTTTATAAAATCTGGCACACATGGAAGGTCAATCACGGCTCCACATTCGACCGAGATGGTGGCTATGTACTGAAGTACTGTTTCGGTATCATTTGCATCATTCCAGGCCAGTGATATTAACTTGCACCTTGTGCCATTTGCTACGCCCCACTCCACGTTGCCATTTCCATTATCAAGCACTTGAGCACATCCTCCTTGCACGAAGTAACCAAACAAGTTTGGATAGTCTTTTTCATTGTAAAGTAGCTCCAACAATGCCGGCGGAACGTCAGGAATCGGCTTTTTCCACCGAAATACCACCGTAATCGTTCGGAGAGCAAGTAAGCGAGCGGTGCATGCTGTTAAAGCCGCTTTGTCAACGTTACTAGTAACCAACACAGTGGTTTCATCCATCCAGCCTGGGTCCCCGTCGACGTCTCGAGCTGTGAGTTCATTCGTGACAGCATCAACTACTGAATCATTGAGGAGCTAAAAATCTTGGCCAGAGTTTGGGCTTCCAGGATATGTTGGTGGGAGTTCCCGAAACCGGTCCAGTATGCGTTGCTGAGTAGGACAACCGTGCGCTCGTTGTTGAGACTTCAGAAAAAACACCCGAAAGCGCCTGAAAAGGTCTCGTGCATGAATTATGTCGGCACTCGCGTTCAGCTTGTACATCACTTTGCACAATGGCGTCCCCATGAGAGACTCAAATTGTAGAAAATCTCCAGCCTATAAATCATTAAGCGTGTTAGTACAACGAGTTAAAAAATAAAAACGTCCAAATTTATTGAGACGCACCCATAGCACTGATTTACCCCCAAATGGAAGATCAGGATTGTACACTAGTCGCAATCGTTTGTCCACCTTTACTGAAAATTCACCACCAAGCATAGATACTTCATCTGTTACAATAAGGCCCACAGAATTATCGAATACGAGACGTAGTTCAGCCAGTTTTGCTGCAGAAATATGGTCTCGTTCGCGACCAACTTTGAAAGCAGCGTGACAAGTTTGACCACCTGGAAATTGGTTTGCAGCAGCTCCAGTCGGACAAGTTATCACGGGCTTCAGACCTCGTTTAAGCAATTCTTCTTGAAGCTTGTGAATAACAAACGATTTCCCAGTGCCTGCTCCTCCATGCATCAGTGTAAGGGTTTGTTCAGGCTTTGGCTTGTCCAAGTTAGTTAAGATCCAATCAATGATTTCTTGCTGCTCAGGTGATGTTATCGGTAGGGCTTCTGTCCTTAGTGGCACAGAATTTGTCAGTGGGTCCGTGACTCCACCGGTTTCAACTTGCCGAGATGAATCAGCAGTATTTGGACGTAAGCCATGATTACGTAACGACATTCTCTGGATCCGCTGTGCGATCGTTTGTAAGCTTATTTGAGGGTGTACGAGTGCTTCGTCTCGGTACACGCACTCCCGCAATGATGACACAGACATCGCTCCATTTCCAGCACCAGCTTTCTCTTCTCCACTTTCGTCAATGCCCATCAAGGAGCAAAACATAGATTGTAACCCTTTAATGTTTTCTCGATGAGCGGGATTTCCTAAAGCACTGTAACCGCGATAATGTATCTGGCAAGTCCATTCATTTTGCATCGACCGTTTGTTTTACGAGAAACTGTCGGAGGTGACCTCCCCCCAAACATTGGTGTTAACATCTTCACTCGTATCACAGCTTCGTAATGAGAGTAAAGAGGGTGTTTAGGATCCAAATCAAAGGTTTTACGGCGTTTACGGCCGCGTGAAGACGTCCCTCCTACGGCGTTTTGACGAGGTATAATGTCAACAATACAACCAAATTCTGTTGGCGAATAGTCCACAAAGTGAACCCCACGGAATTTATATGACTCCACTTGAGTAACAAAAATCAACTACCCATCAACCTTATAACCACGTGCTCCACCTGTTGTGTGCCGCTCGTTCAATCCAAGGCTAATATCAGACAAATTTTCGGATTGGGCAATGGTTGCTAGTTCTTCAAGAGCTTCGGTTATGGGGGTGGTTGCATCGACCCCTTCTCCGGAATCCATAAATGCATCCACGTCGAAATTTCCATCAATAGTGCTGTCATCGCCACTATCCGTAGACGAATTACTCCCACGAGTATCACTGGTATGACCAGCAACAGTGCCATGCTCTGACTTCCGAAGTTCATCAATGAACCCATGCGGAAAGATATACCAGAACGATTCTGACGATACGTACGATTTGTCACCAAGTAAAGCATACACCATAAGAGATAGTGGCCACTCGTGCGCTCCTCCAAAAGCATTTACCGTTCTTGTCGCCAAGTATTGCCCTTGTCTCATGGGTGCCCCACTGTCAGGAGCTACACTCGGATACTTAAGTGTATCTTCCAAAGCCGTTAGCATTACCACAGCGGCATTTTTCAACCCGCACCTTCTTTAGTCATGTAATTCTGCTGGTATTGATCAACCATGTCTCCTGCATCTTCTCCATTCATGACACTCGAGTTACAATGCGATCCGGTTAAGCCTGATAACAGCATATTTGTTTCAATAAACATACCATTCGGTGGTGTGCGAAATTGCTCCCATACAACCGGACCAGCAATGTGTGGCCGCAGAAATTCACCTTTTGCTGTATCATAACCAGCGTCCAGCTTTGCTTCCTGTTCTGGACTCAGAGGTTGTCCCGTGTATGCACCATTGCTCTTGCTGACATGCAGTGGCTGTGTATTTTGGTTGTGGATGCCTGCAGGACGGCAGAGTCGGCATTGAGATTGTCCACGCTTGCCTTTTATGCAAGTTCTTGAGTGACTGTGAATGTTTGTCGTGACAATAGACTTTTCAACCGCATGATAAAAGGCAGCCAAATTGTCTCCAGCCGGCGGTAACGTCACCTCACAAGCACGCGGTAATGAACCACCTCTGTTTCCGCATTCCGTTAGCCACTCTCTCGTGTCGGTAGTCAAGTGATTAGTACAGACTGAATTTAGCCACTCCGCAATGTAAAGCAGTAACTCCTCACTTGAATCCCCACGCGTCAAAATCTCAGGTGTAAACGATGAGCCATAAACGGTCATGTGCAAGTGTAACTGTCCATCCACTTGGGGCTCAACAACACCATTAAATCCAGCTACAGTCCCAAAAGCACCAGCCTCCCGCTCTGTATAATTACGACATTTTTTCGTGTCTTCAGAAGCTGGGCATCGCAAAATTGCCTTCTGTATCAGCTCCATCTTCCTTTCAAACATAAACGCAGCCAGAGCAGGGCATTTATTTGATATGGAAAGTCGCAATCTAGGACTTTCTTTCAGGTTTTTAGGTAACTGCGCCCACCGGCATTGTGACTGACCATACGTACACTCCTCATAATTCCACGCATTTAACTGTCTGAGAAGCATGATCCGGTGTAATGTAATATCATCCTGTTCCGGTGGCGCTACAGTCACCCAAAACTGCGGAAGTCCAAAACGAAAACGCATAGCAGGCAGTTTGGGACGTGTTCCAGCACGCTCGAAAGGTGAAAATGGAATAGTTCCCCAACGACGGACAGTATCCGCAGCAAGCTTGCATTCAGTCGTTTGGCTGCAGGTGAATCAGGGTTGTTCTTGGCCGCCAGAAGAGACTTCCTAAATTCGACACCACTTGTTAATTGGCCCAGCTTTTGCAGCGTCTTTGCATGAGTCGTTGAAGCCCTGGCTGCTTTTCGCACCTCGACATGCCGTTGCATCTGATTTAAGAGCGTCGCGATAAGCGTGACGTTGTTTTCAAATCTTCCGTCATAATAGCGCATCAAGTGGTCAATCAAACCTAGTGAAAACGATCCGGAAGGAAGCATGTCGCCGCCCATCATAAACAAAGTAGGGAAGGCTCCGGCGATCATATAACCATTTTCATCCCATTCCACGATAGGGTCTACACCTCTTCGAACCACTGCAATATCATCTTGCTCCCCAACGGCATTGATCATTGCATCAATAACTACGGACCCCACCTTATCACCATGGCACATTGCTGGTTGTAACACAGCCGATTGCTGAATAATCAATTCTGGCGACTCCCCCGTGGTTATATCAGTCTTAAAACGCTCGGAATTGACAGCATCGTCAACTGCATGCAAAGCACCGGCATCGCTGACAATAACGCCTTTCTCAATTGAATCTTGCAGATCAGCCAGCCGTTGCTTTGCAGAGAGTGAGTCGTCGATTACAATGCATTCCTTCCGAAAAAAACTATGGGTCTCTTTCAGCACATTCAACCACGAAAAAAAACTCTCATTTGGTAGCTCGTACAATCCCCGGAATAAGTGTTTTCGTGCTCTCCACTCTTCCGTAGGGCCAATAAACGTGACACGCGGCTTGCGATCAATATTCATCACCGGTAGAATTTTTGTGCATGCCTGTGGGCCACTTGACGGAAAACAAATCGAGTGTCCGCTACAGTGCTTTCCAGAAATCGAAAATTCCAATCCAAAGCATCGAGCGGGCGCAATACAGTTTTTCGCTACCGGGCTTAAGTCAGGAAGCGAGCCATAGCGACCATAATCATGACCGTTAGCGAGACTGAACTTCGACTTGCGAGGGTTATATGCGCACCTCGCGCACAAATGAATTCGCTCTGTGTCTCGTACTAATTTCGGATTCAAAAAGTATTTTTTCCCGTCCGGATGATAAAAAACTTGAGCGTGACTTTTCGCAATATCATCTGATAAATGGCCATAGCGCGATTCGTACTCCTCATCTGAAATTCGAAACGATTGTGAAAGTTGCGATAAAGATAAGCACACGTGGTTACTTCGGGGGCCAACAAGAAATTCACAACAGGAAGCACAAGCGAAAATTCCAGATTGAGACGGATCCAGTGAAGTCGCAGATGTCTGGCAGCGCTCATATTCCGATTTCCCCAAAGGTGAATCCAATGCATCCAGTAACCTTTCTCGCACATTTTCATCATCGCGAACATGCTCATCATTGAAAACAAATGCATCTGGTTGTCCCCCACAGCAGTAATAGTAAATTAAAGCCAACTTTGGGTCGCTCGTAAAATTCTGGCCCTCCATCATCGTCTGAATTTCATCTTTGGAAATGGAATGTTTTTTCCAGTATCGAACTCGCCAATGTTTGCAAGCTATCACCACGACCAGCATGAATATCAGGGGCATGGCAATTATTATCTATCCGGTCCGCACGTGCTGCATGTACAACGCATGCTCAAGTTAATATACCAATAAAACGTTAAAATAAAATAATTACTATATCCTTTCCTGTTTTTTTCTTCTGCGTTTGACGCTGCTTTCTCATGCGGTCGGTGTTCTTTTTCTTCATTTTATTCTTATTTGTCACGGCGTCCTGGTCTTCTTCGTGACTACATCTTTCGTCGTTACGGTTTGCAAGAAGGCGGGCTTGCTTGTGTTTGGCCCTGTATTCACGCATGTATTGCGCCTTACGGCGTCGTTTTTGCTGTAGCACGTGTTCTTGAGTTGGCGCTTCGTCGGTCGTTGTCTCCGCCTCTATCGAAGCTGCACATTTCGCCATCACCTTGAGCTTGACGCACACTAGGAAAAGGTAGACGCCCACTCCACCAAAGACGGAGATCTCGGCAACCTCCCCCGATGACAATCCACTTCCGGCAACGAACTAGTTCGCCGCTCCAGAATCTCTGGAAGCCACCCCCAGCACGCAGCGTGGTCTAGGTAACGCGCTCCCAACTGATCCGGATAGAACAAATATGCGACGACAACCTGAATGACGTTAAGCGACTACACGTAATTTTCTCTTTCTATATGAGACGACAACCTCAATGATGTTAAGCGACTATACATAATTCTCTTTCAGCAACAAATTTTGTTAACAGATTTTCCATCTTTACATTAATGTCGTACGAATGTCGACCGAGGTTACGC
>NW_008649107.1:19031-20844 GCF_000247585.1 Phytophthora nicotianae INRA-310 | reverse complement strand
GACCATATTTTTGAAAATACGGATAGATTGCAATTTCGCTCGTTGGTTTTCCTTCCCCCAACGCTTGAAATTCAACCTGTGCCCATTCATACGATGTTTAAGTAGATAGAAAATAGAGCCAATGTAACAAATGTCGCTTTGGCTACAAACGATTTTATAAATTGAACCGATCATGACTATTGTTATATTTATAACGTTTATACATCAAGATCAAACTCAACTAAAGTTACCCCAATCGAAAAGATCCACCCTTGATACGACGACGAGTCATGGGAGGAGCCATTCCCACGCCACTCGCACTTTTTACCTATCCATGCAATGGGGTAGCTTCAGGTCCGGCTGCTGTAGCAATACCGTCTAGAAGTCCGCGGGAAAAATTTCTGTGTGCCCAAAACGGTGCCCGAAATGCCCAAAAGTGCCCAATGGAATTAGCATAAAACAACAATTTACCGCAAATCGAGGACTATTCAAAAAATAAAACTGTATTCAGAATATTTTCCCACTTCGTAAATCTTAATATGCCCTTTATAAATCACGACCCTGAATACCCAAATCAGTACCCAAAAACATAACGCATGCTGTGATTAACTTTTTCTCAATGCCTCAAGTATGCCAAATAAGCGACCACCATTAGATTCTCAAAATAGTGTCCAAAACGGAGATCTTCGGTATGCTTACCTGTATATCTTATCTCAACTACCTCCCATCTTATACTGGTCTTTACGTCTATCCACACTGCGCCACGTTAGCGTAGAGTCTACTCATTATTGTATTTCAGGCATATCACACGATTGGCACATCCAAGTCAACAACCAACAATGCAG
Organism: Phytophthora nicotianae INRA-310; assembly: GCF_000247585.1. Lineage (NCBI taxonomy): Eukaryota > Oomycota > Peronosporomycetes > Peronosporales > Peronosporaceae > Phytophthora > Phytophthora nicotianae. The sequence goes on along the minus strand of NW_008649107.1, from coordinate 20,020 downwards.
CACGGTGATCACTACTACTACTACAAAGACTTCTACAAGACGACAAAGTACTACGCGTGCCGAAAAAGACGGACTAGAAAGTGCAAAAGGTCGACTGATTTGTCATGATGACGGTACTGTGGACATCAAGGGAGATCATGTCTGCGTCACCGGTGACGACGTGATAGCACGAGATGTGCAAGAAGAGATGCGCCAACTCCTTGAACTACGAAGTCTTGGTGACTTGCGAGTTCTCCCAGGACGCGTTTGGCGTGATGTCAAGGATGAGATGATCCGCGAATACGGTGAACGGTCTGGCCTTCGCTTCCTCCCCAAGCAAGAAGCGATTGGTGTTATCAGGAGATGCCGAGACGCGGCAACAGGTGCTGATGCCTTTCGAGCGATTGAGACGGAGCAAGTCCGACGCATATCTGATGATGACGAGAGAGAATTTCTCCAGATGAACCTTGCTTACCCTATGGAGGGAAAGTTTAGGCGAATCGTTGGGTTTGGGCATCCAGACCTAATTCGACTGATGAAATATCCTGGTATTACTCTATTCGTCGACGCCACCTTGAGTGTGACTCCAAAGCCATTCACTTAAACCATCATTGTGATGATTCACGATCGAGCTCACGATCTCTACGTACCGTGTTTCTATATCTTGGTTGATACCAAGGATCACTGGACATACTGGAATGTGTTCCAATGGATAAAAATTCAAACGGACATGGCTTGCTTACGGAGCGTGGTGGTGTGTGACTTTGAACAAGCGCTCCACCTTGGAATTCGTGACCAGTTTGAAAGTGCACACATTGTCGGCTGCCTGTTCCACTGGAAGCAGGCTATACGGCGAAAGTTGATTTCATTGGGGATCGCTCGAGTGGAGGTCGCAGCTGCCATGGAGCCTGGAGTACTAGACCTACTCACGGTTTTACCAGTCAAAGTGCTAAGAAAAAAGGGTATCCCGTTCGTCACTAAAAAGCTGTACCGTCTCATCGGCGTGCCTA
>NW_008649107.1:13625-16991 GCF_000247585.1 Phytophthora nicotianae INRA-310 | reverse complement strand
ATTTCATGGAGATTTCACTCCTTCTGGCAGTGACAAAACGCTTGAGATTGACATCTTTGAGAAATAATTCATTTGCTATAACATACAAAGCGATCATGGAGCAAAACCAAAAGAGAACATATCGCAAAGCTGGTCCATTCCATATGGAATTTCATGGACATCAAACATGTTTAAGAAGTGACAAATCTCGAGTAAATATCAAAACGATGCTTGTCTCTCATGCATTCGTTGATCTCTGGCGGACAATTGAAGAGTTTCCTTCAACCCGTCGTAATGCAGCGTGGGGTGCAAATCGCGATCATTTATTTACCCGACCACTTGAGCACTAGTGCTCATGTTGCCCCATAAGATGGTCGGGTAGATGATGGTTACTCGCGAGCGCATGCCCCATGAGTTTGGCCAATTGAAGTCGAGAAGCAGGAGCCTGTCGGAGTTAGGCTTGATACGCATTGGAGGACCATCTGCTGTGCATACGTATAGTATCTGCGTCGAATCCGGCGGAATGCATCGCTGTAGCTCCTCCAGTGCGCAACGAGTGTGCAGATATTCCGCTTGGCACTTCACCGCATTGTGTAGCTGCACTTCGAAGTACTCGTGTCATCGTTTCGGACGACAAAGCTCTTCCCTGGCTTGTTGAGCAGAACGGTTGATCTGGTGGCAGTCGTAGTGCTCGCGCGTTGCGCTTCAAAAGAAGTGCCGCGAAAACCGGACAGACAGGCGCTTGATCACTTGTTAGTAGGACGCGTTTTGATGATTGCCCAACTTGGTCTGTTTTGCTTCCTCGGAGTGCGATTTCGACGGATGACGCTGCCTTGAAGCTGCTTGTAGGTAATCCAACACTGTCGAGCAGTTCAACGTCTCGAACTTGTAGGCAGTAGCCGTTGAATCTTCCTCGAGATGTTAAATACTCCGCCCCTCTCAAACAGAAGAAGAAGCCCAACACCGCAGCCCCCCAAATGACGCGGTGCTGGGCGACGGAGAAATGTGCTGCCTTTGCGATTGCTTGAAGCTTGGGGATGGTGACGGCGGCTCGTTGACGTCGGGGTGGACTAAGACGTCGAATTCCGCGTAAGACCAGCTCGTGCTGAGGCTGGATAGATGGTCGGAAGCCGGCGCAGGCTTGATGACACCATCGAACATGACTGATCTTGGCCCGTACGGTCTCGAAGCGGTTGGGGGTCATATTGTTCGACGTGTTCCAGCTTTCAACTGCGAAAGTAATAAGCAGTAGGGATTGTTGAGCTGGGTTGTGGGCTGGGAGCCAACAGGAAATTCCACGCCTGTTGCAGAATTGACACCACTGCTTGTTCCCCCGGATATGCGCTGACCATCGAGGACCTCATAAAAGAATTGCAAGGACCGCGCCCAGAGCATCACGAACGTTGATGCTGAACCACGCTGATTTGTCGGCCGTCGCGGACTTGACCGCGTGAATCTCTTGTGCGTCGAAGTGTATTCTAAAATATTCGCGAGCTGCAGGGTAGAGGACGCAGAGCCCTTCATCACAGGCGTCCATAAACAGGTGCACGGAAGGCTTCAGTGTGTTGGCCACGACGCTTGTGGACACTTTGTTCGCCGCGCCATTTGGTAAGAGACATTCGACCCAACGGAGATCTTGGAGAATCTCGGCGGTCAGACGGATGCGCTGGAACCGACGCGTGCGAAGGCATGCCTGGTGTAAACGCTGGACGAACGTCCGCGCCGATCGACAGCACAGACACATGTACCGCAACGAGCCAAGTAGTTTTCCAGTTGATGACGAGATACCAGGTCCGATTCAAGAGCCTTTGCAATTCGAGTTAAGGCTCTTTTGCACTTTGTCAGGCGGCATCGAGATGGTCCGTTCTTGAGTATCCCATGATAATCCAAGAACGTCGAGATTGGTCGCCCACGGTGAAAACTTCTTTTCGTTGATGGCGTTGGGGCCGAGAACAGCGAGCATACTGAGTTGAAGAGCAGCTTCTGCCAGTGCGAGACGATTTCCTTTGTCCACCTCCAGGAGGATGTGGTCGTCTACCCACACGAAAGAGAAGAACGGTTCCTAGTCAGCGTCAGAGGGATCCAGAGAATGTGGGCTCTCCCGGGCCACGAGAAACGACATGCCTTCCCCGAACACTCCGTAAAATGGAGGTGAACCAGTCCAACCGAAAGGAAGTGCCAGATCAATCACTGCAAGATCACCCATTGAGCCAGCAAAGTGAGCAGCAAGGCTGGTTGCAACGGCAATGAGCCGAAAGGCAGTCTTCACATCCCCTTTGAGTAGTTTAATCTTCAGCGTTGGGTGCCGCTCCGCGAGCTCTTCGATCCTACGGGCAATGCGCCGCACGGACTCATAGTTGAGATCAGGTAGCTTTGATTGCGTCGAGCAATGGTTAATCGATGAGTCCTCTGGGTACGATAAATCGTGAATTAATCGAGCACATTCTGTCGGGTTGACGTCCTTTTTAGGAACGCAGCCAAAAGGGCTGAAACGAAGAGCTGACCATCGAAGAGCAACAGGGAGATCGAGCACTAGATAAGTTCCTTGAGTCTGCCCGTCCCCAATGCTGCGTAAGAGTGCACGATTGAAGTCTCGAGCGCTGGCGTGATTTCGAGCAGGCTCAGTGTCGGGGGATCGTGGACCTGTGAAGTTGTGGGAGACACCAAATGTGGCTACGGCAACGGCACAGTGACGGTGACGATATCCATGGAGTAAAATGTCCAGCCAAGTGGGGTCCATGGACTTGTTTGGTCGCCGGTCTTCTGGCGACTCGTTCCGCCATAGACGGATTGTTTCCGTCAGGGTCAACTGCAGCTTTTCCACTAGGCGAGACAAACTGGACAATATTGTGCGGTCAATTAGGCCGGACGAATCGCCCGACATAATCGCATCAGTGATGTTCTTCGGGAACCGAATGGAAGCGGAGCAAAAGGCCTCACGGAGCTGATTGCAGCGGACGAGCTGTTGCTCGTGCAATCGAGTCTGTAGAGTGCTGAGAACGGCAGATACGGTGCCTGGAGTGACCCGAAAAATCGGCTCACGCGGTCGCAGGCTGATCTGTGGAGCTGGTTGCGATTGTACTCAAACTCCTTGAAGTAGCAACGGTAACGCTTTGACTTGACGAGACGACATACAGACATTCACAGAAGAAGTCGCTGGTTTCGAGGAGGTAACACCAGCATGGCCACCCGGTAACGGATAGCTTCATAGCCGAAGCTCGGCACGGATCCCGCCGAGATGCTGGGTGATATGATCTCGCACGACGGAAGGTAGCTCTGTCGGTAGGAAATGGGCGTGGTTCGGGAATGCACACCGTTCCTCGCTTTTTGAGACGCAACCGCCTGAGGATAAGTACTTCATGCAAACAGTTTGGCGACCCTTTCGTG
>NW_008649107.1:9042-12855 GCF_000247585.1 Phytophthora nicotianae INRA-310 | reverse complement strand
ATGCTTTGATGGACGGTTTTCAGAGCCAGGAAACGACAGTAATTCCGATGGCGCGTGCAAACGTTGACGTCGAGCAGGTTTTGAATCTTCTGACGGCGCTGTGCGCTTCGATGATGTGGACTGGCAAAGGTCCAAGTAGAAACGAACCAAACGGGGATCATCTGCGATCGCCGCGATAATTTTACCGTGATTGTCCGACGATGTGCTCGGATTGATGCTAGCCACCGCGGCTCGCCGGGCCATGGCTCGATTGGCTTGGTACCTCCCCGATTTCAGCTGCGTCAATAGAATTCAGCATCTCTTCAAGGTCATTGGTAGACCGGACATGGACGCTGGTGGGTGCTGCCGGCTCCACACCTGACTGACTAGGGTCATCGTCGAAACGAGTTCCGATTATGGAACGAAGGAGAGAGGGAACCCGTCGGTTGCCGTCGATAAAATGCGTAAAATCAACAGCGTGGCGGACACTAACGACCGATTCCACGCCCGTCATAGCGTTGATCCAATGCAATGTATCCTCCGGTTGCGGCTGATCGCGAAGAGGAACGAAACCTGTCAAAATTCTCTGAATAGAGCGAGACCCGCGACCTGTCGAGCCGAGAATGCGATCTAACGCGGTGGAGAGGTTGTCATCCAGGTCTTGAGGTTGTCATCCAGGTCTTGAGGTTGTCATCCAGGTCTTCAACAGATAGTTCGTCCTGGTTGACTTCGTGTTTGCCGAATAGGAAGCAGTGAATGGGCGAAACTTCGCGTAAGTCGTTGACGTTCGACTGAACATCCCCGAGTAGTGTTCGAATAGTCGCCGTGTCCCTTGAGTACGCCACCACTTGACCAAGCACGTATGTCGACGCACTCAGCCCGACAACAGCCTTGCGAAGCCACTCACCAGGGGCACCGTGTCCGTGTTCAGCGCCATCGACCTGGCGGTTTCGGACGATGTCGTTCGGGACTTGGAGGCGGACGTTTAGAGACGACAAGAGCATCACGGCGGCATCACGACTGGGTCGCGTCGTGGCAGTAGCATACACCGGAATGCTAATACCAGCGGTTGCCGGTAGGTCTTCGGGGAAGAGGAGCACGGCAAAGGATGCCGGAGACGAGGGCGACATCGTGGAAGGGACGAGTTGTAAGTTGGCTTATTTAGTCGGGGACTTAGCTTTAGCGAACAAAATTCGGAATGATCGATGCTACTCTAAACTAAACGGTGCGTTCGAGCAGCGCGAAACGAAGCAACTACTGGTTGAGAGCTTGCTGTGGTTTTGGTTGGTTCTGGCGCAGCGATGGCAAGTGTTGATTTGCCACCAACGTTACCATTACTAGCGTTCCGAAAACCCTTTCATCGCCAACTTGCCGATAGAAGATCAGATAAGAGCTTTGACAAGCCGCTGTTTGACCTTCTGGATGAGTCTGAATGAGATACTGTTTGAACAAATGCAAACTTGCTTCACGAGGATTCGAAAGCGCGTATAATCAGCTTCTAGATGGTTTAGTCAAGCGCCTAAAGTTGCTTGAAAGTGCAAAGAATATTGGCGATGACTCGCCATTGATTATGACGGAAATGAAGTCAATCCTGGATAAGTTATACGAAAAACGCGTGGTCTCTACATCATATTACAGTCAATTTAAGCGTTTGATAAAGCTCGCTTAGACTCGCGTTTGAAGCTAAACAATCTGATTGTATCAATATTTTGGTGCTTTCTTCTGTTTTTGCTCCTTCGCAAGCTGACTAACGCTGATTTGACTCAGTTTGTTAGTCAGAGTTTCGAGGCATAGTCGTTTTTGGATGACACTACAGCTCTGGAGTGATCTACTTCACACGATCCATCGATCTCCATTGCCTGAGGCATTAATTGACGTCGAATTCTCTTTCATCGATGCATATTTATTTGTCTTTGTTATATATACACAGTGAATAAAGATGTCATTTCCAATTTTATTAAATCTCAATAACCAGGTGGCTACTCACCAGTTCCGTTATCGATTCTCGCAGCCAATCGATTTCAGCAGGTACGTTTGCTCGTCTCGGTATCATACTCGGACATCGCTGGGACCATTCCTTCTTCAATCACTTGAACGTTATCAATAGTATCTTTAAGATGATCATAGAGCGTCTCATTTGTCTTCGTGCAGACTACTATCTTGGTAAAACACTTGCTAAGTATGGCAATTATATATAGAACTGTGCCCGATCCGCTAGGCGATGCTACAACCATTCTAAAGGGTAGCTCGAAGTGCTCATTGCGAGGAAACTTCTAAAGCTTTGACTTCGGGATCGATTCGTAGAAATTTTGCATCGTATAGTATAGCGATACAAAAGATGTCTCTTCCTCCAACAATCAACTCTCCATTATTCAATAGTTCTTATTTTACTAGTTCAAATGGGTACCTAACACTGACTACAGGCGATCAAAGATATTTGCGCCTTATTGGTGTTGGAACGGTATCTGCTTTAAGCGTGATCAGCAATCTCGAGGTTGGTTCGTTGTCTCTTGGCGGATCACCTACTAATTTATCCGTTATTTCAGGGATAACACCTGGTACTGCTCAGCCTAACAAAGTGCTGTCGTTGGATGGAACTGGTTCTATATCGACAATTACAACACTCACATCAACAACCTACTATGAAACAACTGCTAATATCGAGTTCATGAATACTGATATTCTATCAGCTGCTATCAATTGTAATGCCCCTGTATTTTATGCTTCTACTGCGAATAATACATCTACCAATCAAACATATCAGTCATGGTCAAATGCGTTAGCAACGCCAATTACCGTTGATATGGTTATCAACAATGTTTCACCGATATTCGGAACTGTAACAAACCATCCTTTTCGAATGATGACCAACAACTCTCAGAAACTTATCATCAACTCGGGTGGTAATGTATCAATCGGAAATAACAACAACACTTATAAATTGGATGTTGCTGGAACTTCAATTACTGATATTCCGAGAATCAGAACAACTGGAAGCTGCCCCGACTTCATAATAGATGCTTATGACGGGGTTGCTGGAAATGACTCAGGATTACGCATATACGCTGCAAGTCAGAATCTACTCACATACTCAAATATGGGCTTTTACAATCCTGCCAAAACTATTCAGATTGCAGGTATATCAACCTATAATCAAAATTGCTTTCATACACGAGTGCTGACATCAATGCGTCTATGCGTAACGTAGGCTTTTGTAGTGGTAACAATGCTATAGTTAGACAAGCTCTTATGATCACAGCCAATAGTTTAACAAATAGTTCAAATTATACACCAACGAGTAAATGTAATATTTGTGCTGATACAAGTTTCGTGGATGGAGGATGCAATAAAGTTCTGCGTATTACGAATCCTAACTTCGTGAATGAATTTCAAATCCAGATTGTAAATGCTAATGATGGTGATACATGGGTTGGTAATGTCAGTAATACAAACCTTCGATTTGGAACTAATAACACAACGAATATGTATTTAATTACAGCTGGGCATCTTGGTGTCGGAACAACAACTCCCGTATCCCCGCTTCATATATCAGATGTAGCAAATTATACTATTACTAATCTTGCAACGAATACATACATCTACAATGTCTCTAGCAACACATGGGGTAATTGGGCGGAGGTCCGGTAACTATAAGTATTGCTGCGTTCTTTAATGACGATATCTATTCTCAAAATAGTGTCTATACAAGCTCGGATAGACGATTGAAAGAGAATATTAAAGAAATCGATTTGGATATTGGGAGGTACAAGCTTCTAAAGCCAAGTAGCTACAATTACAAGAATCAACCTGATAAGACTAAAATTGGCTTAATTG
>NW_008649107.1:4545-7787 GCF_000247585.1 Phytophthora nicotianae INRA-310 | reverse complement strand
GCAACAACTTCACGCAATACGTGGTAATAAATCGTGAGAGCGTAGTTACAGTTGGAAGTACCAGACACAATAATACTCTTACTGGCACCATCTTCGCTTGGAAGGCGGCGACCAATATCAACAACAACAAATCGGTAAAGCAATTCCCATTGACGCTGAGATACCAAACCAGCCGACGTTACGTCATCAAGACCGCCATCAACACCCAACTTCGACTGGAAATTTTCAAGCGAAGAAGGAAAATAGCTTTTCAGCAGAGGCAGCAAAAGATGAAACCACCAGAGAACATGCTGGAGTAGTCACTCAGTTAGTTTCAGAATTTCGCTCCAAGTTTTAAGCCCTCCTGCTTCGTGTCTACAACCTTATCACTCCGGGAGATGGTCCGCTTCACCTCTCGATCGTACTTACACTTGACGCCCGAGTTGATTGATGGGGAGTACACCCAGCCATTCTATGCGCAGGTGGTGCGTCTTGACGGTGCTGATGTGGCGTTTCGCAGCCTTGAAGGCTCCGAAGGGCCGAATTAGTCGCGACGTTGCAAGCTAACATGTCGTATCTGCAGGCGAAGTCAAAGCGTCAGGGAGGCGCTCATTGCTGCGGTGCTCTGTGTCGGCAATAATTGGGGAGCAAGTTCACTACGGCCAAGTTATTAAGGTTGATGGTGACAATCTGACCATCCGCTCTGAGGGAGAGGAATTGGTTGCTGGCCTGGCCGATACCGCCAGGCGCGCACCCATCGTCGTTTTACTTCTTGAGCATGTTCAATTTAGCCGAGTTGAGTGGAGCAATGAAGAAATCGGAGCCGTGGAATCAACGATTTTAAATAGAGTGCTTGGAAGAGCGGGGTCGGCTGGATCTAACGACATTCCTGCAATTTTTAACGGGCTCATGACGGAAGATAATTTCCCCGTTCCAGCGAAGGCGTGCCGGTGGATTAATCCAAGGACGGGTCAACAAACAAAATTCCCGCTTCAACACGCAGTGGATTTCGCTCATTTTGTGGACGGGGGTTCGCAACTAGTACCTGCTAACGTCGGTGAATACTTTTTTCAACCACCAGCACCTCAAGCCCCAGTCGTTCGACCGACCAACGTCCAGAGGACCTCGGTAGCGGAAGTACAAGAGTTGTTTGATCCCTTTTTAGACGATGACGAGTCGCCGCAAGAACCGGCAGTAACTGACTCTCGCTTTAACCGCCAGGAGGTTCCAACAGGAGGCAGCGCGAAACGGTCACGAGAAAGGTTGAACGATGTTCCCACCGAACCTAAGCGCTTTCGGGCAGTTTTGGACCAGGACATGCTAATTATAGAGAAGCTTCGTGGCACGCCGGTCCTACTAGAGCGCTTCCAAAATATTCGGCAAGGCGCGGCCAGCGACGTTAACACCGGAGACGACGAGGATTAGCGAAATACAAAGGTAAGCCTGCTACAGTATTTGTCAAAAGTATGATCCGGTCCGAGCACGTGGCATTCAAGGCACTTCCTGGAGTTTGTACTCGGCTATTCGACATTCAGTTCGGTTTAAGTGGTTTATCAATCCGACATTTCGCCAGATTATCGCAGTCAGACCGCATCCACTGGCTGGAATCGGGCGGTTCCAATTTCGATAATTTGTCTGCTACGGCAGAGTTCGGGCGAGCAATACCTGCTTCACACATCGATGATGTCATCGATTCCGTGAGGGTTTTTCTGATGTATGCTCGTGAGTATTGCTGTCTCGAACTGGTCGAGTTAGTCGAAAACATCGTGGCCTTCATTGAACAAACTCTTAAGCAAGTCAGCTGGAGCTCAGACGACCTTTCGGTGTTGGTCTACTGGGTAAATGATCTTCTAGAAGATTTTCGAGCTGCCGCGGAAGTAGGTAGTGGTCTTAGCCAAGTCACTCGCCGCTGTTCCACCGATGATCGGCAACTCAGGGACCTAATGTTCGTCAAAGTGCATCGTCAAGTAGAGTCCATGTCGGTGGGGGCATCTGTGGTAGCTGCTGTCCATTCTGAAGAGCATTCAAAACCTGCACATCACGAGCAGAAACATCGTACAACAGACGACAAGAGGCGTTTGAGTCGGATTCCAAGGAATGTCCTAAACCAACTGCCAGTGCAGGTTGTTCCTGGTTCCGGTAAGCCTCGTAGCCTATGCATGCGATTCTTGTCAAAAGTCGGTTGCAATGTCACGCAGGACGGCAGTTGCCCCCACAACCGTGGCCACTTTGTGCCAAACAAGTTACCAAACGACGTCAAATCTACCATTATCCAGCGATTTGGAGGTCTGAAAGACAAATATAAATAACTCTGACTCCTGGAGGGACGACCAGCTGTGCGTCTTCCTTCAGTGTGTGCGGCATCTCGTCGGGTAACAGGCCATGACAGCGAACCGATACATGTGGCGGAACCAGCATGCTTCGTCGCCAAGGGCCCGTTGGGCGCGAACACAGCAGACATTGAGACAACGAGTAAGGTTGGCGCGACTCACCCCTCAAAGGAAGTACATCGTGACAGATCCCTGTCATCAGATGAAAACGTGGAGGGGGGGAGGGGGGGGGGAGTCGTTTAGGCGTCGACTGAAGCCTTGTTCTCAACCTCAATCATATGCAAAGAGCAAGTTCGACGTGGGAACCTGTAGTATATGCTTTCAGCAGGAACAACACATCGGTGAGAAACCTGTGTTTAGTACAACTTTGGCTGGGCAAGACACAGGTAGCCGTCGTTCGAGGCCTTGCGTTCACTCAGTTCCACCAGCGTCTACCACTCTTAGGGTAGCAGCCCATATCAACGAAAAAAGCAGTATCGTACGTCGACAATTGGGTAACGAGCAAGTATCACGAACGAGACCAGTGAGGGTGTCATCAACGTCTTCTTCAACGGTCATCGGTGGTCTTGACCCTACGGATTCTGCGAAAGAACTTATCTCGCTTTCAAAGGTGACAGCAGAAACAATTCGGTCCAAACTAGAAGAAGAACTTCTACGACAGGAGTGCAAAATTACTTTGTCCCAGCGTAAAAAGGGTTTTCTTCGCTCACCAAAAAGCCCAAATTCGCAGTTTGAAGTAGACAAACTCGAATGTACAACTCTTTCTCGGATCATTCGCAGCCAAAATTGGAGCTTAAAAGCCGCAACACAATTTCTAAGAGGAGAAGACGAAGGTGAGCCAAGACCGAATAAGGCACTTGATCCTGATCGCCTGCGGCTGGTGTTACAGGGATATCCTCATCTCGACCTGTTAATTCGCATTGCTGAACGGGG
>NW_008649107.1:0-4000 GCF_000247585.1 Phytophthora nicotianae INRA-310 | reverse complement strand
CGGCGTCAGTGTCCAACTCGAACGATTCAGAGCGCTTTTTCCCGTATGAATGGGTTGACGATCACATTCTGGTGGAACCGGATGTGGGTGACAGGCTACAAGTGGCAGAAGCCACGCTACGGCACGCTATGTTGGCTGTCCTGGGTCCACGATCGATCAACGAGGCAAAATTCTCCAGCTGGAGCTCTGACCTTACTGCTCTGGGGTTGCGATGGAATACCGTGGACCGGTCAGTTTCGATTCCAGCCGACAAAATCGAGAAAGCCCACAGTCGAGTTCGTGCAATGCTCGAAAAGGGTGCAGCGTCGAAATCGGAGTTCTATAAACTCCTCGGGTCACTTCGCCATGTTGCTACTTGTTTACGAACAGCGAAGCCGTTTTATCAGCGACTTCAATGCCAATGTACTTCGGCCCCTCGGTTCGGCAAAGTAAAACTTTCAGAAGGATCTGTGGCGGACTTACTATGGTTTGAACAAATTCTCAACCACGGATGTCTTGCCGAATTACCTTTGGATATGTTTGGGGACACATTTTCCCCTCACGTCGAGTTGTATATGAACGCATCAAATATCGGTGCCGCTGTGCTAGACCCTGCTTCCGATGAATTTATTCAAGTTAAATTTGATAACGACGAACTACGAATGATCAACATACCACAAGCGACGGGACCAGAATTTTCAATCAATGTCCGTGAGCACCTGTGCATCGCGCTAGCCGTTTGGACGTGGGGGCCAAAGTGGAGTCGCCAGTCAAAAGGTCGGATGCTCTACATTAAGTGCTGGAGCGACAACACCTCCGCTGTGGTATGGTGCAATAAACTCCGCTCTGGTAATGTCTTCAGCCAAGAATTAAATAGGTGCATCGGCCTTGCGGAAGCCTATTTCAATCTCCGTGTGTCCGCTGCTCACATTCCCGGTTCAATCAACTCGATGGCTGACGCTGCGTCGCGTGCTTGGACGGAACCGTATCACTCCCGGTGGACTAACTTCTCGTCGTGTTGGAAACAGGCTCAAGTGCCGGTAACATGCAGAAAACTCTACACGGGCTTCTCGAGCAACTTCAGTCCCGCTCGTTGGCCTCGGCATCAGCATCAAAATACAGCGGAACATGGTCGCAGTGGTGCACATGGTGTGAGTGGCTTAATCTCCCACGATGGTTGCCCGAGAGCCCTCGACAACACTCATACCAACTCGCCCTATTTGCCGTGTACTGCTGGCAATTTGGCTGGAACAACTCACGAAGTGGAAATACTGCCGGTACCGTGCTCTCAAAAATCAGTCATATCACGTGGCATCATCGCAAGATGCTTGGATACAGCGTCCAACTTCTCCCAGGCCATCAACTTTCAATTACAGGAATGCGCAGATCAGATCCATCCAGTACCCCAAAATCCCCGGTCACAACAACCATCCTCAAGCGACTTCATGAGTATCTCAACTTCTCATCAGTCCAACACCGAGTCATATGGGGAGCTTCGGTGCTGGGCTTCTTCTTTCTTTTAAGAAGATCTGAATATTTAGCTCAAGGTTCGGACGTGAAGCCGTACGCCATTCAGCGAACCGATGTCAAATTTGTGAACAATGAGGAAAAAGAGGTAGAAAATCTACGACAAGTGACCGCAGTTGTGATATATTTTCGTGGGAGTAAGGCCGATCAGTTTGGAGAAGGTGCTACACGCAGACTGGAACGTTCTGGTACTCAATGGTGCTGTCCTGTCCTGGCCCCGCGGTATCTAGTGGAACATCACAAGTCTTTTGGAGCAAAGGAAGATTCGCTGTTGTGCAAGGTTGATGTCAACACAAACTTGCAAGTTGGAGAAGTGGTAAGGGCACTCAAAAGTGCAGCGGAGTGCGCAGGACAAAATCCAGATTCGTACGGCTCACATTCTTTACGCAGCGGTGGTGCTACCGCATTATTCAACGCTGGGTATGATAGTCTCGCAGTCAAACGTTTTGGTCGCTGGAGATCAGATGCTGTTGAGCGATACACTCGGATAGGTGGCCGCCTTACTGCCAGGATGGCAGCTGAAATGGTGGCAAAGTGTGCTTCGAAGCGAACTGAAGGGGTATCCTCCACGCCACTTCCTGGCAATGGAGGCACTTCAATGCAAACTTTATAATTTGGTGTCGTTTACACTATACGCCCCTGAGTCATGCAGCAACGATAGCGGAAAATCTCTTGCACAAACAAATCATATATAATACTCACGGGGTTGTTCCAAATAGGAACGTTTCCAACTGTGATCTGCAGATTTTTCAATGCGGCAAATGGACTCGTTGTAGCTGGAACAGTCGAGAATGGGCTACGGAACGGATTAATTGTATCCGATACAGTCGCTCCTGCCGTTGGATTGGTAATAACTGGTTGCATGATCAATCGCTTTGGATTAGCAACTCCATTACTGACCGTCCAAGTAAAGAAAGCACCTGGAGCAACTGTGAATTTATTCGTGATCCGCTCGAAGTACTGGAATATTTTCTTCTGAGCTAGTGCATGGTCGGCGCTTGAGTTAGGTGAATACGTTGGAAACAGAAGACGCGAGAACGATTGCGATGGAGTGATACTAGTTCCACCAGTGGGAGTACCATAAACGTCGGCTGTAATCGTTAGAGTTACAGCAGATGCAGGGAGCGCAAGACCACCGGCCAAAGCCGTTGCCGTTACACCACTGCTTAAATTACAAAGCACGGGGCAGGTGTTGCCGAAATTCATATTGTTGCTCAAACTAGCAATAGTTGCGACGACACCGGCAGTACCAGTCGTAACTAGAGTAGTGGATGAACTGTTATAGTTGAGGTAAATGAAGTCGCGCGTGTTTTTCTGCATTGGGCATTTCTTGAAGTAGTCAGAGATATCCCGCACTTTAATGCAAGCCAGATAATGTGCAACGTAAAATGGCGAAGCAGCAGCAACGGCGCCAGCAGGAGCCACATAGACTTGGGGTTTCGATACGGCTTGAAGATTTGCACTACCTCCCATAACATCGAATGCAAGTTTCGAGCTTTGTTGATCAAGAGCAGTAAAGAGCGAACGTTCGGCGGCTCCTCGGTTCGAGTAGGTGTTAGCCAATCCAAACTCACCGACATTATTAGTAGCTGTCATAAACGACGAAGTAGCCAAGTTATCGAGCGATTGTGCCGCTCCGCTAGACCCTTGGATCGTTGGCGTGGCATATTCATCCAACGTAAAATTGCTGGTTGAGCCTTGTTTGACATATAAATTATAATCGGTTTCAGTTAGAGCCTTGAAAGTTGTATTCACATTCTCATGAACTTGAGTCGTTTGGACAGTGGTTCCGTCAATAACAACCTGAACACTTTCAATGAACTGCCATGGTCCGGCCTTAGGTACCAATTGATCAATAGTACAGGCAGCAGTCGAAGTGACCGAACCGGCACCACCATTAAGAATTTGAAGCTTTACTGGAAGCTCAATGATGGCTTCTTCCCAATTGACAAATGCGGCATGCGAAGAGATCGTCGAGAGATTGAATTGGATTTGTCCGGCATATTGGCCTGTGTTACTTGTTGAGTCCTGAATATAGGTTAATTTCTTGTCCTTAAAGAGTGTTTCAGCTGGAGCTGGTTCGACGGAGTGTTCGAAAGCGGAAATATCAGAAGCGGAAGATATAGTTTATGCGATTATATTGATGGTGATTATATTATACTCGCCGAAAAAATAAAGCACGATGAGTGAAAAAAAATAATTATTAAATTGTCTAGAACGAAACCATTGCTTTATCTTATGCTGAACT
Source organism: Phytophthora nicotianae INRA-310 (assembly GCF_000247585.1). Classification (NCBI taxonomy): domain Eukaryota; phylum Oomycota; class Peronosporomycetes; order Peronosporales; family Peronosporaceae; genus Phytophthora; species Phytophthora nicotianae. The sequence continues at coordinate 246 of NW_008649107.1, read as the reverse complement.
CGAATGAACTCGAACGTAAAATTTAGAAACTAGAGACTTCAAATGGGTAGCCCGCTGCGGAAGCGTTTAGCGAGCCACCCCACACGTGCAACGACTGAAACACCACTTTACCGCGACAACTACGGGTGCAGTAGTTGTCTTCAAATTATATCAAAGGGCTTACTTTTATATTTTTCGTTAGTTTTCTTGGACTGGAAATGGATCGGTTCAATAATACTTCGATGTAATAAATATTTTTACTGTAAA
>NW_008649106.1:91642-94489 GCF_000247585.1 Phytophthora nicotianae INRA-310 | reverse complement strand
GGCTGATATCTTAAAGATATCAGAGAAAGGTCATGACCTTAATAGAGCATTTTTATTGGCTCAAAGTACGATTCTCTCCCAAGCACTTCGGACAGAACAAAACTCCAGCCACTGAGCCAGTGCGTCACTTGACGCCGAAGCAGCCGCGAGATACAACCACGAAGAAGCCCCAATTAGCGCAAAGGTCTCAATACCAGTGTATGAGCCGATGAGGAGCTGCCTTAACTTCAAGAGCACCGAAGCCAAGCATTAGCGGCCGCATTGCAGCCGCACGCTCGGTTTGAGCCACGCAGAAGCGTCTACAGTTCTCAGGTTCCCGGTATCCGAATTGCTAACGGATGTGAAGGCACTTCAGATCCTCATACTCCATCATTTTGCTCCGACACGAAGGCCGCTGACTCAGGTTTGAAATGGTAACTTCGTGCAATACGAAACGTTACACGTATTGACACACAGTGACATACATTAATGACGATTGTTTTTCTTTTTGTACTGCAGATGTATGGAGCTTATTGTTGTACGACGCTAGTAAGAAGCAAGTTCTTCCACAAAGAACAGCGAGCCGATAATGGTTGAGCGCAAACTTAGTACGGGAACATGTTTTGACTGTGCTTTGAAAATGATTGTTATTATGCAGACTAATATTCACGATATTTTTCTTTTGCTTAAGTGCTTCGAGAACGCATCAATGCTTCTTGTTCCCTTCTCAGCTTCGGCAATATTGAGCGCACTCTCAACTGTGGAGCCTTGGTTTATTAAGAAGCGTACGTACTTGATCACACAGTGTCTGCGAGAGTAAAACTTGGATTCTTTTGATGATAGCCGCCATTTTCGCCCGTATTTTTTCTCTAGCGACTCAATTGATGGCCGATTAGACAGACCGACGTGCCATTCAGTCCAGAGCTCGCGTACAGTGCTGACACCTCTGCTCATAGAATACCGCTGTGCGTCACTAATGGTAGGTTCGTGAGTAACTCCACTGGAAGAACGGTATGGAACTGACTGTTGGCTGTGAGCAGACTCGGCTGTATCAAGATTTATGTTGGTGCTAGTGACACTCGCGCTTGCGTTATCAATAGGTACAAGACGGAATGCCATGTCTCCTTGTAATAATGAGGTGAGGTTATTGTTTGTTTGTGCTAAAAGTTGCGTAATCTCGTTATGGCGAGTCTCTAATTTTTGCATCACTGCTGCATGTTGTGTAGATATTTGTGTTGAAAGCAATGGCATTGCATTTTGGAGTTGCATTTGAATAGGAGCTGTAGCGCTTGCCGCTCCAGCCAGCGCTTGCGTACGAAACAGTTGAAATTTTTCGCCAAAAAGCGAAGTTTGTTGAAACTGGGCAGGAAGGTCGTCGAGCAACACAGCACAGTCTTGAAGCAGAACAACGCGAAGGTGCAGAAGCAAGTCAAGAAATCCACGAGCAGCCAGATTGTCTTCCCAATTTCCATCTAAGATCTGCTTTTGGCAATGTTCGACTTCAGGAAATACTAGCCGCTGAAGCTCTAACGGTGGATCGACTGAGGCACGTTCGAGGAAGTAAAAACGAGATTTAGGAGGGTGTCCAGAAAGAGCACGCATTGCTTCTCGAGCTAGTGGGGCCGCATATATGGCCTCGCATGTATCCATTCCCCATCGTCCATGCCGACGAGTCTGAGAAATGTCTACGTCAGCGCACTCGAGCTGCCGCACTCCCTGCTGACGATTGATATGCGTTTTTTTGTTAAATGATAGACCCAAATGCTTGAACACGGCCTCGTAGCTCTTTTTGTGTGTATCGTAAGTGATAGCCTTTGTCCGCTGACGTCCTCGTAGAAACTTCAAGTCATACCAGTCTTGAGATTTAGCAAAGGACGGGAAGGGCTCTCGATCTACGTGAAAAAGATGAAAAAAATAAAATGCGGCTGCGCCAACTGGACAAATGCGTACGTCCTTGTTCCGCATGTAGCCAACGTGCTGCATCTTACCGAAAGTGTTCGTCTTTCCATGTTGAATTAAAAGCACGAGAGCTGTACAAGTCTGGTATCCCTCTCCATCCAACTTCTGAGAGAACATATCAGCAAACTCTAAATCGCGAACATTTTCGCCACGTAACAATCCAAAATGAGAAAGTAAGAAGGCGACGCGTCCTCGCAGGTCATTGAGTGTTAGGAAGGCGTCACAAATTTGTTGGAATTGCTGAACCGACGAATAGCCATCCAGCAATGAGCCAATTCCCCTGTCCTCGTAATTCTTTTTCTTGGTTTGAGTAGTCGTGGCCTGGACATTTTTTATCAGTTGCTTCACAGCAGTGGTTCGCGGGTGTGGGTTCGAGTTTGTACGAAGTGTAACCTGCTGGTTGTACAGATCTACAAGTGCGTTTACATATCCACACACAGTGGAGCCTCCAACGGTTTTTTCAGCATTCTTCTTAGACTTTCGCCCGATCACCATGCTAGACAGAAACAAATGTAGCTTTCCACCGGTCACAGTGTCTTTATCTTGGAATCCGCGAGAGGTGCACCATTGCACAAACTCGTTTTGGTAGCCGTCGTATTTCCGCTTAGTGTTGATAGGTCGAGTGTCAAGTGTTGTCTGTATTGTAGCCCGCTCACTTTCATCAATTTCAAGTTGTACATCAACACCACTAGCGCTGGCCCCTTCATATGCTAATCTGGTGGCCACTGCAGCTGCATAGGAACGGATTGAAACCCCGGAGCGCCGCTCCATGATGCTGTACGCTGTTGTACGTTTTCTTTTTATGAACAAGATTATCTTCGCGAAAAACAGATACCTCAATTAGGTCCTAAAATTAGTATTGACTCGGGTCAGGACCCATAGTAATGCTAGCATGATACTCATTAAGTA
>NW_008649106.1:37471-65107 GCF_000247585.1 Phytophthora nicotianae INRA-310 | reverse complement strand
GGCAACACAATTCGATGGCATTGACACGTGCAGGTATTTCTACAGAGGACCAATCTCCATAAACCTTTCTACATTTAATATAATGCTTCAAATGAAGTGTAATATACTCCTATAACCTAAATAAATGGATACTTATAAAATAAATAATGGAAACGCTGTTTGATAACCATCTGTTTGCTGTTCTTTGGGGTATTTTAAGTTTTAATATCCCCATAGAACAGCAAAACAGATGGTTATCAAACAGCGTTTCCATTATTTTAATAGACGTAGCCTACAAGACTAACCAGATAAATAGTGGATCGCTAAACCACCGAAAAGCAACCCTCTCCTCAATAGAGCTCAGTGTCAAACACTTGTCGACAGGCTACCGTTGCAAAACGGCCAAACGGAAGGAGATTCATGCGCTAATACGGTCCGTTACGTTAATTCTGCATACTGGACATTTACTAGTTTCCAAGGAAACCATCCAAAGTATCATTCGCCCATTTGCGCTACACACATCACACCAGCCCCGGTCGTCTACTTTCGAGTCAACTCTCCAAGATGAAGAAGTTCTTCGCCACGATTCTCATTGCCGCCGCCATCGTAACTCAGGGTGTTGCCCAGACTCCGAACACACCAGCGGCAACAACCACCACGACCACAGCACCTGCTGTCACTCCATCCACCGCTCCCAGCACTACCACAGCTCCTCCCTCTACGACCCCATCGCCAAATGCGCTTGTGCCTGCTACGACGGCCCCGGTTGAGCCAATCACCCCAACGACCTCACCCACCGGTGTTACAAGCGCGCCGACAGCGTCTGGCGAGGGCTCCACAGACAAAACCAATGAAGCTGCATCGACCGGTTCCGATGCTAGTGGATCGAGTAATGGCTCGCCCAATGTGGGCGACACTTCAGGCTCCTCGATTGCCATTAGTGGACAGTGCATTTCGCTTCTGTCTGCAGCATCTGCTGTCGTTGCTACTGTGGTTGCTGCTCTGTTCTAAGTGTACTCCGATAGGTTTACTCGCCCCAAAAAGGCATTGCTAATGCATACGCGCCGCCATAGCGGCTGCAGTCCCCCAAACGGATTATTCTGTAGTTTGTTTTTATCTTCTTTGCTTCACATCTAGTTCGACTTGGAGTTCTTCAACCCTGAAGATGTACAGGTTGACACCCACACACTACTGAGCGCCTAGATTTCCGTTAAGTTATAAAGAAAATAGTCGTGCTTTATACGGTGAATCTAGCAGGTGAAAGATGATAAAGCTACTAGGGCCACACGGGAGGGGCACTTGGAATTGCATACATGAATTGAGCATTGTCGCTAAAACAAAACATCTGAATTTTAACCGTTATGCTCGCAGTCATGCCCCTTGTAAAAAAAATCGTGTATTTTAGTGCGTAGATACTTAAATTTCGTGAAATTTTGACTCATCCGCTCAAGATTAAGACAGATTCCCTTCCATCTCATAAACTAATGACGGTCGAAAACCATTTCTTTGGCGCCCTTTCATTACAAGTTTTTCTTTGATACTTGGAAAGTATAGCACTCCGTTTTAAATGCAGCTTTGGGAAATGAACTGTCGGTTTGTTAGGCACTTGACCGAACTTGTCCAAATCATAAAAAAAGCTAATCATCAGTCCAACACAGCACAACACCATTGCAAGCTCGCTCAATTTACTCCGCTCGTCCTCGCTTTTGCCCAACCACTTGCGCGATCTGTTCGGTCAGTCTCTTTCTTTCCATTGCCTCAACGTCCCAACCTCCTCTACGGAGATCAATGACAGCTAGAAGACGAGCTGCAAGCGTCGTTGATAACTTCGCGCCCCTGTTGAGTTGGTCCTTCAATAGCCAAAAGTACTTGAACACGAGCATATTGTTGCTTCGAGATTCCAAAACTGACCCAGCGGACTCCAAGAGTGCACAGTCCATTAAGGTTAATATCATTCGGAACAGCGTCGGGGTTCAAGTAATCAAACTCTCCTTCGAGATTCTTTCGGACACCAAGAAGCATTTCAATGCACCGGTGCATGGTGTCGTCTTCAACAATGCCTCGTCGAAACAATGCGCCGAGGAAATGGCATGTGTCCTCTTTGCGCTGTCTCACGTGCTCCAACTGTTCCGTCTTCAGTCCAGAGGCCTTCTTCACCTCCAGCACTGCTTGGCAACATCTCAGTAAAACGCACCGAACCAAGTGAAGATTACCCATCGAGCGCTTTGCCTGACGGCGACTGTTATACCCCCCCTTGAGTACGAGGGGCCTGGACAGGTAGAACTTGTGCTGCTGCTCGTCTTCCCATTGTTTATACAGCTTCCCGTCTCGGAAAGACATCCCTGCTGCCTTCAAACGCAGCGATGGATCTAGTTTTACCAGGTCCAAATCACTACACTTTGCCCTTTCGTTTCAAAAGGTCCTGCAATTTTGTGTGGAAACTTCTCCTCCAGCAACGAATAGTAGTCGCCATCGATGGACTGGGTCACTACCATCCGTTGCGTGGAGCATTTCGTTTCCAGGCGTTCACAGAAATCGGCGTACACATCGCAGAACTCTTTGTTGGCCAGCGCTTCCTCAAAAATTGTGGTGGCAACGTCCTCCAGATCCCCCACAGTCTCCACTCTCACATTCAACAATGCAGACCTAGATAAGGCAAATTAGTGAATGACTGGTAAGCTCCGTTACCCGGATGTAGTCAAGAAACGTCAACCACTGCACTTCAACAAACGTAACCTTGATGTACCCCTTTCATACCCCACATCGTAACTGGATTTTCGCATTTTGAAGAACCAGACAACCAGCATCATCATGGCTGGCCGCATGGACTTGGAAGCGCGTCTTCGGGCCTTGCGCGAAGGCAAGCGACCTCCAGCGTCCCCACCAGCTCCACCTCCACCTGTACCTACCGCCGCATCTTTTTCATGGCCCGAAGTTCCTTCCAACCCCGTGAAGAATGAAATCCCCGTGCGTCAGCGTGTTCCAGTCGCTGTGGGCGGCGAATACCAGCCCGTACGTCGCGTTTCCGCGAGTTTCTCGGCTGATCCACCTGTTACTATTATTGGCCGCTCATCGTCGGACGATTCCGCGCCTTCAGCGAGCTTTTCGACGCCTGTGGTACCTCCGAAAGTGGAAGAACCAGCTCCTGGTCAGGAAGAAGTGCTGCGACTCACAGCAGCGCAATTACTGGGCCCTGACTACGAAGAGGCCGTGAAAGTGGCTCAATACGCCATCGATAATGAGCGCAGGCAAATGCCACACACAGCTATTGACGGTTATATCCGAGCGGGGCAGATGCTCATCGAGATTGGCAGACGACAAGCAGCGCCGCATCTACAGGACATTGTCAAGGCCAAAGCTCTAGATCTGCTGCAACGGGCTGAAGGCCTGTCCGAGTGGACGAATGAGGTGCTGGCAAAGGACTCGAGTCAGCAGGCGCTGGCTGCAGCGTATCATCAGTCGCAGCAGAACCGCTACAGGTCGTTAACAGAGAAACAGGAGCTGGTGTCCAAGATGCAGCAGGACAATCGTAATATGAAGGAGAGACTGAACCAACTGGCACTACTGACGAAGATTCGAGGGCGGATGATGAATGTGGTGAAGAAGAGACGAGCGAGGAAAGCAGCGGAGGCGAGAGAGAGGGAGCAGACGGAGGCAGAGGCCGCAGCACAAAGTACACGAGATATCATGAGTCGTGGGGATTTCAATGATGTGACCGGGGAGATCGATGACTATGAGGAGGAAAGCTATGGAGGACTGAATAACGTCTCTGGATCTGGCTCAGATGAAGACGGAGAGTCCCAGAAGCCTTACCAGCATTATCGCTCGTCACTATTTCCATCAACACGCAGTTCACCGCGAGAAACGCAGAAGGTTGACCTTATCAATGAGCTACATGATCGTATTGGACTGCCTCAGATCGACCATCTCCGCAAGTTTGAGCCCTTAACAAACGACCCGACAGCAGATAGCAGACAGGAGGAGCTGCATTCTGAATTGGAAGCAGCAAAGCAAGAAGCAGACAAGTTGCGAGCGGCAGTGCAGGAGATGGAGCAGTGTTTACGCCTTGCAGCGCAGCACTCGAAGCAGCGCTCGATTAAACTGGAACAGCAGAAGGCGCAGGAGTTCGCGGAAGTGCAGAGCGAGTTGGATCGTGTGCGTGAAGAGCTTGAGGTCGAGCGACGGCGGTCTGCTACATTACAGAGTGGTCCATCCAGCTGGAGATCTTCAGTGGCCTCTGATCCTGGTGCGGATGAGTCCCAGGAGACGGGGGTCATGAGGCATCTCCGGTCTTCTCTCCACAAGGTATTCCGTTCACGCGATGAACTGTCTGATGATGGGGATGGAGAGCGTAGTCGCCGTGCATCTGTTCAACGCACTTCGTATTCACATGACTCTCCACGGCATACACCAAAGGCCAAGGAGAAGAAATCAATGGCTCAGTATATCGATGTAGACGACGAAGAAGACATGGAGGAAGACGAAGACGGCGGCGTGTGGCTGTAATCAACGTCTTGAACCTAAAACGGCTATTCCTGTTTTATGGGTCTCCCGGTGGTGTTTTGTAAGTGGAGACGGCAATCTTGTATATAATAAACCAGAAGCCATGGATGGCTACTCCAGGTGAGCTTGTATGACGAGGTGGTATCCTATCTGCGTCAAGTCTAACTAGACTGTAAACAATAGAGTGAAGCTGCTGGGTGAAGGCTCTTTTGGGCGCGTATTCCTGATGCGTGAGAAGAAGTCTGGTGATCGTCTGGTGTGCGTTAAGGAGATTCATCGTATGCATTGCCCTAAGAGATCAACTTTTGCTGGTCGAGGGAAGTCGGTCGATGTGGAGTTGGATCTAATGAAGAAGCTACGACATCCAAACCTCATCCGGTTATTGGCCTCAGTTGTAGGTCCACCTCCACTCCGACAGCAATTCATCGTGATGGAATATTGCTCCGGCGGAGATCTACAGACTTATATCAAGACAAACGGAAGGCAAAAATCTTGCTTGGATGAAGATGCGATATGGTACTGGTTTGTTCAGCTGGCTCTGGGACTGCATCACATGCACCAGCAGCGTGTGTTGCATCGCGACTTGAAGACTGCCAATATTTTTCTCTCTCACGCTGGTTATCTCGTTCTTGGTGACTTTGGAATTGCACGAACACTAAGAAATGACGACATGGCTACGACTATGATCGGTACACCGTTGTATATGGCGCCAGAGGTATTGGACGGCAAGGAATACAGCTTCAGTTCGGATGTGTGGGCACTGGGATGTGTGTTATATGAGTTATGTACCGGCAAACCTCCGTTCACGGCAAATAATGCTGCACAATTAGTGAACAAAATTTGCCACGTTGACTACGTACCAATTCAAAAGGGAGGAAGTCTTAAGACTTCACGCCTGCCGACACTGGTAGCTTCAATGCTCAACGCACGGCCTGATCTTCGTCCTTCAGTAGATCAGCTCCTTCACGACTCAATCGCTCGCGTCCATATCCGTCGGTATTGCAAGGATCGACTCCATTCGACAGATATAAATGCGGATGAACAGCGCGTGCTACTACAGCAGATTGCGGTGTTGGGGACTAACTCTAGTGTGGATAATGCGATGAATACGACCATCAGGATAGATTCGTATTCAAGACACAAGATTCATACCGATCGGGATCAGGAGGATCGAGAGAAAAAACTCATGGAGGTACGCGAACGCGAACGTCGAGATCAAATTCAATTTGCATTGGAGGAATTGCAGCAATTGAAGCTTCGCTTTCCGGCTGCTTGTGATTCCGAGCCAATAGTTAGCACCGCCAACGAAAAGGTTGAAGAGGTCAAAAACCCTGTTCCAGAGATTAGACTAGATGTTTGTAAGGCACCGCTTCTTGACGAGGAATGGCGAGAACCGGTTCGTGCGGTAACGGAAATCCCTAGGAGTGTTGTGCAAACTGAGCAACAAGGTCAGGCTAGGCTTGGTCGCGCGAATTCTGTCCCGAAAGAGTTGATCTTCACTGGGATACCTCGAGTTGGTGTGCCTCTCACGCAAATGGCCAAGACGTTTGCATCTCGTCATCCTGTGAGTCGTGACATTCGTGCTTTGAGACGAACTGAGGTCGCGAAAGCTGCTGAGCGATACAAGCATCGCCTGGATGCCATGAACACGACTCAAGAGTGGAGGAACGGCACTCAGACCCACAAGTAGGCTTTGCTCGACTAGAAAAAAATGTAGCCATCTCGATTAGAGAGTGAAGGTCACTTCAACCACTGAAAGTTGCAGTTGCCCTTACTCAGATACTGTACAGCGAACGTTTCTGTACCCGAGCGACAATAAGCACTTAGCATTGTGACAGCATCAGACCCACTCCTCATTTTTCAATTTACTCAATCCATCACACTCCTACAACCATGCAAGCCGTCACGAATCAGCAGACCATTCCGTGTTACCCTCCGTTCGCAATAGCTCCTGGTGCTGCGTCCAAGCGCACTGGATTAAATGTATTCGTCATTTCGTGGGAAGACGTTCTCGCTCCAATGTCATTCCTAGCAACACGCATCGGCCTTCAACCCACGAGATCCAGCTTGGAGGCAGCCAAAGCTGCCTACGTCCAGGATCGCTATCTACAGCAGGCCCTAGCGTCTGTGGAGGAAGAAACTATCGAGTTTCTACGCATTGCAGCGACATTGGGGCCTGTGTTCATTGTGACAGAGAAGAGCGTCAGGTACATGGAGACCACGTGCGTTGCCTTCTTCCCTCGATTAGCGCATTGGCTGGCCAGCGCTGTCTTGGCTATGGATACCACACAGCAGTTTCGCGTGCGTGTTCTAGCTGCATCTCAGAAATTCGCCAACATCCTGGAGAGCTCAGCGTGGCTCGCTCGAATGTACCAGCAGATCGTCAAGATCGCCGTTTGTGAAGTGCACGGTATCTCGATTGCCAACGCTGGGGCTTTGATCCACGCACAAAAATTGCTGCAGTACCGTGAAAGCGGGACGTTGGGACTAGTGAGTATCAGCGCGGCGGCAATACATCAAGCTGCAAGCCTCCGAGCTTTCGACGTCGCTCCTTATTCGATCCCTAAAGCTGTGCATGTTCCAGGCGGAGATCCATCCAGCGCACTCAACCTAGAACACTTCTTCGCCCAATTAAGGACATTGCAAGGGTACATTTCAAGTGTTGCTGCACACAACTCTGCGTTCTCAATGTCGTTATAAGGCCGTGAATAGTGCTTTTGGTACCGAGAAAAGTTTGCAAAAACTTCAACATGACCATCACTCCGTTTTCGTACTTAATAGAGATCTAACGGTTCCCTTGACCCTTGATTATTCCTAGTCTTGGTGTCGTTCGCCCCCTTCCTCGTCCGTCGCGATGCTGTCGCCTGCGACGCATTCCAAGGAGCTCCTGCAGCCGAGCACGAGCATCGACATGAAGTACATGCTCTCCTCTGACCCGCTGGGCAGTCGCCAGAAGAAGAAAGCCAAACGAGCGGGCACCGACGTGTTCCGCTCCTGTTCCGCATTTCCCGAATATTTTGCTCGCGTGCTGGACTACCGTCAAATGGACCTCGATGCCACCTTCTACCAAATGGTTACACTCTGCGTACAACCCGCTAAGGTCTATAAGAGCGCCTACTACCGTAAACAGACCAAGAATCGCTGGGCGAGAGATGACCCGGCGTTTGCAGTCATCCAGTTCGCCTTCCTACTCGTAGCCACAGTGGCCTGGGCCATCGCCTTCCGTGTGGATAGCGCAGCCAAGTATGCGTCACTGCTGTTTCACGCTGTAGTAATCGAGTGGCTTGGCTGTGGACTTGTCATCTCTACGCTCTGCTGGTGGATCGCTAACCATCATCTACGACAACGGAACAAGTGCGTACAGATATTTGGATACTTCTTTTATAAGGGCTCATTAATTGTTTCTTATTTGATGAAATAGTCTCGGGGTGGGCGATGCTTTGTATGTGGAGCAGCGAGTGGAGTGGCAGTTCGCATTTGACATTCACTGCAACTCTTTCTTCATCCTGTTCCTCTTCCTCTACGTGCTCCAGGTATGTCGTCTGAGTGTTGACGTTTGGAGAGATTTTGGTGCTAATGTTTGGTTAATTTATTATTGTTATTGTAGTTTTTACTGGCTCCGCTGCTGGCGTCGAACTCGTTTGTGATGCTACTGGTTGGGAATCTACTGTACTCGTTGGGATGGGGGTTTTACACTTACATCACGTTCCTCGGATATATGGGTACGCTGGATGCATCACTCGTGTTGGCGATGGTTTTGATACTAACCTACTGCTTCATGCTGGCATCCAATAGCGCTCCCTTTCCTGCACCGGACGGAGCAGTTACTGCTGCCAGTTATCGTAATCCTTGCACTCTTCATATCCACGTTGGTGTTGCAGGCAGTGTTCGGCGCACAGATCAACTTTGCGCACCTTTCGACACACTATTATTATGCTCCATAACTGTAGTGATTCCGGTGCAATATAGCAGACAGCGAGCAATAGATGTTTCTTCAACTCCTACCCGTGACGTTGCTTACTTTGAATATGGCAAGTACTTGTAGGAACGAAGACGATGTAGTAGCTGATATTCGCACTAGCATCTATTAGTAATAAGGAGCTTCAGGCGAGCTCATCAAGCTCGAAACTGTCGATAATGAGACTACTGGAAGAGCATCGAGATGACCACAGCCACCACCGTAAGCGATAGAGCTCCATTGAGGCTCACGGCAGCCGATTCCTCTGAAGATGACGATCCAGCAACACTGCCAGCGGCCGACAGTGAACCAGCCGAGGCCGCAGCGTCAAGCGACGAGTTGGTCACTAACCAGTTCTTCAGGAAGTCACCCAGGAGCTCACCACCCGGACTGCGTGTAGCATTGTGGTAGTAGTCATTCACTGTGAGGTACACATGCTGAGATCTGTTCACATAGAACGTCGAAACTTCGTCACTGATGTTCTTGTACACGTCGATGATTGCCGTCATATTCTGTAAATAAAAGGAAAGTTAGTGAGTGGGTTTTCAAGAAAAATCATTTGACAAGCAACGTACCGAGTAGAAGTCCTCCCCACTGATGAGGTCTGTGAATGGATAGCCGAGGATACCTTCATCCACCAGTTGGTAAAAGTAGCGCTGGGTCTGATCGTACATACTGTTGAGGAAGAGCCACTGAGCGGCCGGGACGCTCTCAATCATGTAGGACATCATCTCGGTCACGGTCAGATCGTTGTCATCGCATCGGTCCCAGAGCTCGGACGTCACCTTGAGGTCCAGATCGCACGATCCATAGTATGAAATAAGCTTTCCTGCCGTGTAGTCGCTGGGTAACACGCCGACGTAGCTGTCACTGAGCACCGAATAGCGGATATTGTTCTCCTCAACCTGCCAGGTATCAGCCACGAGCGCACTTAGCGCCTGAGCACCAAGAGCTCCAGCACTGTAGCCACTGATAATGATTTCTTCTGGGTTCGGATAGTTCTCCACAGCCCAGTCAAGCACCGCCTTGGTGTTGTTATACCCAACTTGGTGCAGAGTCATATTGTGACCCAAACACTCGGGCATGTTAAGCAGCGCGTACAGGGGGCTGTCCTCAATGTGGTCAACGCGGCTACCGATGTGCAGGTCGCCGGTGCAGTATGGGAGGTGTACGATGTTGTAGTCGTTAAAGAGGTTCTCGTCGTTGGAACGATTGAGTACGCCCGTACTCAGGGGCCTGGCGTTGGCGGTGAAAGTCTCGAAAATGCACTGCAGACCAAAGGCACACGTGGAGTCATCGATACAGGCGCCGCCTCCCTGGAAATACAACATGAGTTTGGTCTTGTCCTGGCTTGGAGCTGGGAACACCTGGAAGAAGTAGGTCGAATTGGTGGTGTAGTCCACGCTCGAGTTATAGAAATCGTCGAAAGCGCAGCGAGTAGCACCGCCCGGGTAAATGACGGTACTGCTGTCGAGTGCCGAGGTGGTGAGGTCGTCCACAGCGCATGAGTTCGAGTCGCTCATGACGCAGATCTCGTCGCCATCGCGGATCTGAGCCTGAGTTAGGGACGCCAGCAGCGCCAACGAACCGGTGAGGGCGAGCTTCCACATGATGATGATTCGATTCCGATGAGGGCGAGTGTGCGGCAACGGGAAGACTCGAGAATGGTGAATCCGCTGAGCAGTGTTAGAGCTGCAGCCACCGCCTGGACTGTCCCCATCCTACACAAGGAGCCGGACGTTGATGCCCTTCGTGCACCGTTTTCATCACGGGCAAAGCTCATGTCCCTTGCGGACGGGAAATGTTGGCAACGCTGAGCAAGTCGCTGAGTTTTCGCCGAAACCTGGCAACATTTCGGGGTGGCCGCAGCATGGAACTGCAGCGATTCATCGTCACTGGACGAGCTACGTGACACCAATTGAACGAAGAACTCGTAGATATAGTGGAGCTGCCCTTTTAGGGTATTTTTTTCAGTGAGAAGGGGGAGGTTTTTATGTTTTGATAAACTTGTAGAATCGGTGTGCACCTCTTCGTTACGTTCACATTCAGTTTTTCAATTTCAAGAAGTTTTTCAAGAAGTTAAAAGATGTTTGGATCCGCTATGCCAAACCACGGACTACATGTACTGATCGCGGCTTGTTAAGCTTCCTCGCTTGCGTGCTGGTGGTCGTTGCTTTCGGGTATCGCCTCCAGTCAACCTGACTGTTAAGAAGTGGGTCAACACTGGTGATGTCAGTGGATCCGACAGGCCTTTTCACGACCGCTTCCAAGATGGCTTGATCGATTAGAAACATTCCAGCTGGCTCGGATTGCATTGCACTCTTGGCAGACGAAACCAAGGGTTGGAACACCCTGGTCTGAAAGATAAAAGTTATCCTTTGATAACTCAATCAAAGTCATGCACGTCGGTGATGACAACCACGCATATTAATTCCGCGCCATGCATCCCAAATTGAGATTTTACACTAGTTCAAACCAAAACATCGTAGTCAAAATAAAATGCATGGCGACCACCGAGAAACGTGAAATACCCCGCTTTGCAGCCTTCGACGAAGACGGGAAGGGCTGGCTCAGCGAGAAACAGGGAGGTCTGGCCTCGTTGCGGTTGCTACTGCGGTTGACGCGTCCGGCGAATCGTCTCAGGAGCTTCACGCAATCAAAACTGTGTACATGCACCTTACGGACACTGGATTTCGTAGGTTCACTGCGGCAGTGCCGAGCAGACTGCGTCCACCGGGGTTCTGTATTGTGCACGGCAAATTACCGACATGCTAGATAGCTCAGAGTTTCTGATTTAGAATTTAATACTGTTGGGAGGCCGAACCATCAAAAGATACCTAGGGATGCCTCTGCTAGCAAACTGTAAACAACAGGATCATAGGCGTATGCAGATCACAAAAGGTCTCAACTAGCCAAGCTGAGCTAGGTCTCCTACAAAGGATTACTGCAAGCATAAAGCGCTGGCAATCTCCCAGGGCCGTAGGCTCGTTAAATTCTCGTAACAACGCACCTCGCCTAAAACTATCAACAACTGGGCAATTCTTAAGGTCAAGTTGTCGGTTGACCACTGCAGCTTCAACTTCGTCGCTACAAATACCAAGTCACAATTCCCACTCTCTGATTGGCTCTCAATGTTACTTCTAAAGTAATCAGTAAGTTGTTCTTAAGTTGTTCTTCCTACGCGCCAAAAGCTCTAGCACTTATCGCAGGAACGGAGCTCCACCTATTTGCTAGCTGCTTCTCCATGTCGGACACGACGCTGAGCAACGTGTTCTGGGGCCACAGCGCCGGTGTGCTGGTGCTCTCCGCCTCTGGTTTGCTGTGGCGCAGTCGCACGACCGAGAGCCAGAAGAAACTGCTGAAAGATGACATCGTGACGCTGTTGTGGACTCCGGTGGGGCCCAAGACGCACCACCTTAAGGTCTACCAGAAGGGCGGCAAGTACGTGCGCTTCACGGGGCTCAAGGCACAGGACGTGGCACAACTCAAAAACCACGTGGAGAGCCACTTTGACCGCGAGCTGGAGCAAGAGAAGGTGGCAGCGGCCGGTGGCAACTGGGGCGACATGAAGTTCGAGGGCCCCAACCTCAATTTCCGCACAGCCAACGCCAGTGTCATGGAGTTGCCACTGGAGCAGATTTCCCAGTGTGCTCTACCCGGTAAGAACGAAGTGGAGCTACAGTTCCACGAGGACGACACAGTGGCTGGAGATGAGGAGACACTCGTCGAGATGCGACTGTACTTGCCTCCAGGTGACGGGGAGGACGAAGTTGTCACAGCCGAGGAGTTCCGTCAGGAGGTACTGGAGAAGGCAAACATCCGCAGTGTCATGGGGAAGAGTATCGTGGATCTGGACGAGACCATCGGCACGTTCCTCACTCCTCGCGGTCGCTACGGAGTCGAGATCTATGGCTCGTTCTTGCGTATGCACGGTAAGACGTTCGACTACAAGATCATGTACTCGAACATCAACCGCTGTTTCCTCCTGGAACTGCCCAATGGCATCAACACAGCGTTTGTCATCAGCCTCGAGGAGCCTATTCGTCAGGGTAAGCAGGGATACCCTCATCTGGTGCTGCAACTGAGCAAGAACGACGTCCACATCGACGTCAACTTGTCGTCCGAGGAGATCAAAAAGTACAATGGCAACATCCACGAACGGATGTCCGGCGCGTTGCCTCAGATCGTCGCTACTTTGTTCAAGTTCATCATCGGCAAGAAGGTTTACACTTCCGGTAAATTCAAGACTCACAGTGGCGACCGAGCGGTCAAATGCGCCGTCAAGGCCCAGAGTGGAGTTCTGTTCCCACTGGAAAAGTCGTTCATGTTCATCCACAAGCCCACGACCTTCATTCGCTACGAGGAGATCGACTACATCGAGTTCCAGAGGTATGCCGGACAGAGTGGGTCCTCTGCGAGTCGCAACTTCGACCTGCTCGTGAGCTGCAAGTCCGTGGGTGGTGAGGCAGCGCGCGAGTACATTTTCTCTGCTATCGATCGACGCGAGTTCCCGGAGTTGAGTCAGTTTTTGACGTCCAAGAAGCTGCGGATCCGTAACCTGAAGGAGAGTCATGCGGCTGCCCAACCAGGCTCGAAGAAACGCGACTTTAACGAGTATTTAGAGGAGTTAGGACCAGAGGAGGGCGAGATCGAAGACGACGAGGACGAGGAGGACTCGGACTTTGGGCCAGGCGACGACTCTGGCAGTGAGTCGAGTGACTTTAGTGATGAGGAGCTCAGTGGGAAGGACTCGGACGAGGAGGATGCTGAGGAAGGAGAGGAGGCATCCAAGAAGGACAAGAAGAAGAAGAAGAAGCACAAGAAGCACAAGTCCAATGATGAGTAAATGTTGCAGAGGCAATAGCTGGAGACCAGACTAGGTCGCGTTCCAATACATACACCTTTTGACAATTTTTTTGTGAGATGTAGCAAAGAGTTATTTCTTTTTGTATCAGAATTGAAGGGTTTGCAAGAAGGCCAGTCCCAGTGACGATGGAGACGGTCAGGACGCGCCGACGACCGCGGCGACAGCTCGGACTCGAGGCTCCAGCCAAGGGAAATCTGGCGCAGCACATTGCGAGTATCGTGGCGCTCTCGTTGCAGCAGAATCAAGGCACTGGAGGGCTGTCGAGTGGGAAACAAGGGCGATTGGCGTCGACGCTGCGACTGGCAGAGAAGAATGTGGCCGACATGTCAGCGTATCTGCGTCGGCAAGAGGCTGAGGCTGCAGTAATTTTGGCAAGAAGAGAGGAGGTGACGTCCTGCTATGAAGACGAAGACCAGAATGTGTGTATCATTTGCTTGGACGGCAACATGGAGGACGAGAGTGCTGAAGCACTGCCTTGTGGTCACGTCTTCCATGCTCAATGTATTGCGCAATGGCTACTGTATCGACGAGTGTGCCCTGTAGACCGACGGCCAGTGGATGAAGATGATGTTGCCATCCAAAGGTGAAGGAGCGAAAACTCAATTAAAGTAAAAGCTCATTTGCCGTTAGCAACTGGCAACTTGTTGCAATGGCTCACCTTCAAGTGTGCTACCCAATGCCCTCGCTTGTCCCATTAGCAGCCTTACCACGGGAGAATGTCGCCACGGAAGTGGAAGAATTTGCCACTGTCCTCAGGCTTAGCGTTCGCGATGACCTTAGTGAGACCAGCGACGCTCTCCACAGTAGTGACTTCGCCCTTGTGGCCAGTCATGCGCGTCACGACGTATCCAGGGTGTAGCGCCAGTGTAACGATCTTGTCGTCCTTGAGATCGATCGAGAGGCTCTTATTGAGCATGTTAAGTGCCGACTTTGACGCGCGGTAGCTGTATCTGCCACCGGAGGCATTGTCAGCGATGCTGCCCAGGCGTGAGGTGATCTGACTCACTGTAGCTGTGCCATTCTTAGCCACCGCCAGCTTCAGATTCGGCAGCAGAGCACGCGTCACGAGGAAGGGACCGACAGCGTTCACTTCGAAGAGCTTCATCACTTCCGCCTTGGTAACGTCAGGAACGCCGCCTCCGCCGCCCATGCCGGCATTGTTGATCAATAGGTCGATGGGCTCGCCCTTGAGCTCCCCGGCCGCCTTGGCAATTGAAGACTCGTCGGTGATATCTAGTGGGATGATCTTCGACACCGCCAACTCCTTTAGCTGAAGCGCAGAGCAAGTTAGATACTATACACGGATCTAAAGCCATTTAGAGCCAATATGAATCGTACGTCGGTGGCTCCTTCGACGTCGCGTGCTGCGGCGATGACCTTCCAATCGGTGTTCACGTAGTGGCGCGTGAAGGCGAGGCCGATGCCGCGGTTGCTGCCAGTGATGAGGACGGTCTTGGCAACGCTCATGGCAATGGTTGGAAAACTCCAGAGTGATCCAAAATGAGACGATGGCTGGTCTCACGACCCAAGAGTGATGGTCATTTTTGAAGTGGCTTAGCAAAAGTGACGTACATTTTTCTCCAGTTGAACAACACTCTCGAAATGGCATGCAAATAGACATCTTTTTGGTATTGCACGCGCTTACATTAACTACACTAACAGCTCGCCACGAGAACCATCGGCAAAAAAGGCAAAAAAAGAAAAAACTCGAGCCGAGAGAGAGCGCCACCAGTATAAACGTCTGCCCAGGTGGTCGGCCACCATTTTATCGTCCTTCTCCCACTCGATCGGCTCAAAGCACAAGCCATCTATAAAATCCTCCAGTCGGTCCATCACCTTCACGCCGATAGTTTGTTCTTCTTGTTATCTGCTGCCAACGCTGAATCCTGCTGCGAGTTTTCCAATCGACGTTTCCGTTCGTTTGCCAAGTGTGAAGATTCCTCGCCAGCAACTGCCGCCAGTGCGCTCAGTTGCATCGCAGAGCCATTAGAAGGAAGACCTGTCGACTCGGATGACGCCACCAGCGACAAAATGTCCTCAATAGAAGAATTACGCGGGAATCCAGACTTGAATCCGCCCAGCGAGCTCAGTTTGTCGTACGAGGCACTGGACGACAACGTGCTGAGGTTCGAGAATGACGGGAAGCTACTGAGATCGCCCGATCCAAAGCGAGACAACATGTCCGAGCTGGGCACTCGAGCCATTTTATCACTAGACGGGACTCTCGGGATACGCTGCTCCCCTCCGCCCATGGTATGGAGCTTATCCATTGACGGAATACGCGGAAGTTTGTCCAACGAGGCAACACGCGGCATCTTGTCAAGTGAAGGCACTTGAGGCATTTTATCCATCGACGGCACGCGAGGGAAAATACCCGACGAGCTACGCGGCATTTTGTTCAGAGGTTTGGGGATCTGGATCTGGTTTCCTGAGCCTGACGAGGCCGAGGAATTGTGACTGGGGCTGAGGCGTTTGGTGGTGGCACCAGTGGTAGTAGAGCTAGTCGTCGCACTCGTGGAAGTTGACACGCTGTTGTCGCTGCTAGTGGCAGAGCTCTGCGTATTGACGTCTGCATCCCGTTGCTCCTCCTTGATCCCAGTTTCCCCTAGTTTTCTCCGGACTCCTCCAGACGTGGCATTGTCCTTGTCCTGCTTTGCGTTTTCCATCGAGTTCTGAGCTGCTGAAGTGGCTCCACGAGGACTGTTGGGTCCGTGATCTTGCAGCAGATTGGACAGCTGCTCTAGCGACTGGATACGTGGGAAATAGGCGTTCAGACCTTCGCCAATCGACAGCGGCTTTGGTAAACCAGCATGTTGTGAGTCGAATCCAGAGCTCGTCATTGTGTTCTGGGTCTCCGTCGACGCGTACGAGACGTTAGGGTTCATATTGTTGAAGCCTGACGACGTGGAATGCTGGAAGTTCTCGATACTGGCCACTCGAGGGAACAGACAGGAAAAACTGTCGATAGATGACACACGAGGGAAGGCGTCGCTCGCGTTGCCGTCCATTGGAGCGCTACTTGGAGGTTTATTGTCCTGCATCTGGTTCGGAGGCTGCTGTCCTTGGCCCTGTGACTGTGCACCAGCAATACCCAGCATCGACACGTTGTTATGATCGCTGTTAAATACATGAGAAGTGACGGTATTGTTCTGTTGCGGAGGGTGCAGAGGCGGCTGGACAGGCATGGCTCCTGGTCGACCAGGAGCTCCGTAGCCAGCAGTTGGCTGCTGTACAGGCACTGGACGAGGCTCCTGCTTGGTCATTGGCTGCATGGACGCACTGGGATATCCTTGTTGCTGTTGCTGTGGATGCGGCGGTCTCATAGCCGCAGGGTTTCCTGCCGCCGCCGCTGCGTATCCGATAGATCTGGCCGCTGCAAAGCGGTTCTTGTCCCTAGAGAGCTCCGATTCCAGTCGCTTCTCGCGTCGTCGCTGGTTGTATTGCTCTCGTTCCAAGTAGGTTTTCTCCAGCTCAGCCAGATCTTTGCGGATATTCTCCATGTCCTCCTTGGACACTTCGTCCTCACGTCGTCGGAAAATGATCTTGCCGATACATTGATCGCCTGTGTATTTCTTCGAGATGCGCATAGGGTCGCAATTCAGTAGTTTGGATAGAAAAGTCCGCAGTGTCGTGCCCTCAGCCAAAGGTAAGTTGCCCTTCTTGAACTCCTCAATCAGACGGTCGCAGTAGGCGCTCTCCTCGGCCGTCCACTTGCCCTTACGCATCGCTGTGGGCGGATTACTGGCCGGTGTAGAGTTACCGTCTGCGTTGGCTGTGGGGGTCCCTCCAGTCGCTGCGTTGCCGTCCAGTACATGCGCTTTACTGTCCACGGGATACCCGCCATTGTCTTGGGGGACATTCGCTTGCATTTGAGCCGCGTACTGCTGCGTCATGAGGCGACGTGGCGCCTGGATGGGCGTCCAGCATGAAGGACATACTTTGTCCTTCGTTAGTGCGCGCTCGATGCAGCCAGCGTGGAATTGGTGGTGACACGGCTCCAGTAACACGTCCACGTTGGGATTGTAGCACATGAGGCACGTGCCGGGGGGCGGAGGAGGCATGAACGTGCCTGGGGGAGCGTCTGGACGGCCAGAGGGGGCGGAGACACCGTTATTTCCGGCGTTGTAAGGCATTCCGCTGCTCTGCGGAGGCAGATAGGAGCTCATGGTGCTGGGGTCGGGTCTTGGAATGTGGAGCGCTTCTCCCGTTCCCATTGGATGACGTACGGATATCACTGAAGAGAGGGGAGACGTGAGCGTTAGTACGGAGTCTACTGGGTGGACCAAGACGCGAGTGCTTCCTTCCTGCCTGCACAGCGAGCGCACTTGCTTACCTTGACGCTTGCCGATACTTCCAGAGAGAAAATAACGGGAAGAGACGAGCGAGAAGCGCAGTTCCCGCCGTCGCCAGTTAAATATAGCAAGCGAGACAGCGAATTGCTAATTCGTAGACTCGAGATAGCGTTAATCAGAGGTTTTAGTGGCCAATTTCATGTTCGAAGTGGGACGCACTGATTCGTGTTCTTCTATTTGAAGAACAGAGACGGGGTGTTTCTGCCTCGGTACCGACTGATGACAGCTCTCCCGCGTCACACATTTCTGGTGTCAAGGGCAAATTGCTCGCTTGAGAGCAAAAACTTCAGTTGGCTTTGCAGCACATGCGGATGCGCTTGAGTTGTGCTTCAGAACATATATGCTCCTGCTGTCTCTTTAGGGCGCTGGCTTGCGGATTGCATTAACGTGAAATGGCTCCAGTGGCCAACTCAGAAATGCTTTGATGATCTTGTGGGTTGTGGCGTTCGGTCGCACGCCGAACAGCTCTGAAACGAGACGAGCGTCTCTTTTAGCGGAGCAATTGTATCGGCGACAGCAACAGCAGATGCCTGTCAAGCCAAGTGCCTCGTTTCACGTCTGCAGATTCAGGTTGAACTACAGCGCGACAAGCGGCCAAAGCCTCGGCATTCATGCGCAGGAGCAGACACTAGCAACATGGCAGGGCCTCGATGGAGTTAATGCTGACTCCGACGCTGCCCCTCCAGTCGTGGCAGCATATGGCAAAATCTATTTGACTACCCAATAGTCAACTGACATTTTGGCTCATTTTTTGGGGCTATATTTTTTTACGAGCAGTGGAAATTTACCACTGAGCTGTTCCCGCATGCAGCATGGACAACTAAGCAAGGATTTACTGGGACAATGTGGAATTTCCTTAACCCACTATCACAGAATTAATCCTTGTAGCCTCTTGAATTTGTTGTCGTGTTAGCTGAACTGCATCACGAAACTGAGTTTCGCTCTCGTCTCCCATGAAGTCACGAATTTTGGTGGAGTGGGAGTTTTCCCTAGATTCAACCACGGAGAAAAGGGACTAATGCGCCTTCTTTGGCCCCTAAACCTCGTCCCTAAAACCACAGTTTTGGTGATCAAATCGAAGGCCTCGAAAGTGATCCACCTCCTAAATTGTGGATGAAAATTTTTGGGTCTCCGAAAGAATCGTAGAGAGCGGCAGAGCACATGGCGACAAGATATTTGCTCGCATTTGACTTCGACGGCGATATGTCCCTCCATTAGCAGTCCCCGAGCAGCCAGAGCTCTCATTAATCGCGCGTGAAGTTGTTTGACGCACGTTAGTACATAACTGCAGGTCTCAATCAGCTTCAACAATCGGATACTGTTGGTTCAGAACTCAAATAGCGATGTTCGTAAGCGTCATCGCCGTGCAATGCAGTCTGCTTGGGTCCGCTTCAACTTCACCATCACTCTTGACTAACGGCAACTAAACTTTAACTAAACTTCAACGTGCGTGCAGCGAAATGCTAAATGCTACAGCCAATTGTGAAAGCACCAGCGCAACTTTGTAGCTTTTAGTATCTCCCCCTGAATTGGCTCCAGGAAACCTCCCACTTTCAACCTACACACGAGAGCAAGAAGAGAAAGAAAGACTACGTAAAAAAAGAAATGAAGAAGCTGAAAGCCAACAGTCTTTCTTTGACGCAGTAGGTCTAAATAGACGTGGCTCGGCGGATGGCGCTGGCCTGCAGAGGGCTTCCTAAACTCGGCTGCTGCTTGCCGCTCGAAGGCGGTACGAGGGACGGTGGGAGCTCTGCTGGAATAGGCTCTCCGTCCTTTGCCAACGCGCAGAGGTGCATGGCCACCGCGAACTCATCGGCGTCCAAACTTCCAGCCTTTGACTGGTCAGCGAGGTCCCAAATAGCCCGCAATATTTGCTGGGAGACTGTGGTCGTCGCCTGCTTTTGCAGAGGTGCCATACAGCTTCCTCCAGAAGCCCGGCCAGTGGAATCCAAGGACAACGTGGCGAAGATAGCGTCGTACTCTGCCTTACGTCCCAGCAGCTCCTCCTCCCACTGCAATTGTCCCACAGGGGCGACACTGGCGAAAGGATTATTACTCGAAGTGTTCCCATACTCAGGGCTCTCCACACCAGCGATCCCCACACGTGTGTGTTTAGGCAGCGAGGCCATCAATGCTGGGATATCCTTGGTAAGCATATCGTCGATGTCCTGCAATTCCCGTGACTTTAAAGACGGGAACTTAGTGAACTTTCGATCAGCGCATTGGCGAACGAAGGCGTCGATCGGAGGGAAATCTCCTGGTGGCAAATGGTATTTGCGCTGCACCTCTCGGAAGTTTTCGGCCATATTTTCCAACAGTTCGCGCTGTTTCTTCTCCATGCCAAAAACCGCCGGCATCTTGTCACGCAAGTGTCCTAGAATACAGGCATGAACTTTGGCTAGTCGCGCGCGCTTCACTAGTTCGTTCACTTTACGAACGGCAGCATGTTGCGGCAAAGCACGCAACTCGTCGAGCAGGTCTCGCTCTTCAGCATCGAAGAGCGCCTCGGGAGTACTGCCGCTGCCATCTTCACCGTGTTGTTGACGCGGTTGAGACCAGAAGGAGCCAAGATACACACGCATGACTTCTGGGGTCTTTAGAACTTTGCCTAGCGACCACATGAGCGCACCGTAGACGCGTAACAGGCGCTGTTGATCCACTTGATCCGCTTTGTTTAGTACACAACGCACTTTATCACTTTGGCCCTGCAACACTTCGATAACTCGCTGAAACTCGTCCGAAATATCAAGTTTGTGTGCATCAAAAAGCAGCAAAATGAGGTCGGAGCGCTCGGCAAACCAACGCGCCACTTGTGTGAAGTCGTACCCACGAGAAATACGCTGTTTCTCGCCACTCAGAATACCGGGAGTGTCGACAATCGTTAGTTGCTGAAGCAATGAAGATGGAAGCTGCGCCACCTCGAATTTATTGAGGAAGGCTGTACCAAACATGGACAATCCACCGTAGGGTAGATCTGGTGACACACATGCGGCATTGCCCGGGACTGTGCGTTCTTCCAGTCCGTGCATCACAGCAACGAAGCGATCTGTTGTGGGCTCTGGTCCTACACGTTGACCAGGAAAAGGTTTGCCTAAAAGGTACTCGATGAAGGAGGTTTTGCCCACAGAGTACTGTCCGATCATGAGCACCTGCGGCTTGGCTTCAAAGTCGGCATCGCTTAACAGTGGCGAGTGGAAGTCTCCAAAGTCATAGCGCTTTTCTAATGGCCTTAGCTTGGTGGCGTAGAGTTTCTTCAGTGCATCAATAGCCTCGCGACTCTTAGCTGCAATTTCGGCTCCTTCACCGCCAGCATGAAGCTCCGCACCGCCCTTAACGGAACCAGAGCGCTGAACTCGAAAACTCGGAGCCTTGGACATGGCAGCGCTAGCAGGAAGATGCTGGTATGAACGTCCGTTGGGGTGTGACTGCTCGCCAGAAAACAAAACTGCTGCCTGCGGGAGTGTTGGTCGCTATGTTGCCGTTGTTGAAGTCACGAAAACAGCTGGAAGTAAGAATGTTGGTCACTTTGTTGCCGTTGTTGAAGTGGAAATGGCTACACTTTTTTTCATCCTATCTCTCTCTTCCTTCTACCTCAGCGATGCACCTTCGAAGTCGTGTTGCCACGCCGCTTGCTCTTCGTGTTTTTCTCTGCAAAGCGCTTGAGTTCGTCGTATGTAAGCGCTCGTTCGTCCTCTTCATCGTCTGCCAATTCCTCTCCAGTTGCAGCTCCGCTAGCTTCGGGACTTCTCTTATCGTTTCCAGCTCGTCGGTTTCCCATCACTTCATCCCCGAGTGCATGCGCCACAGCGAGTGCTCCTGCGAATTGACGCAGCGACACCGACTCACGACAAGAAGCACGGCGGGGCTGCTTCGAACTGTGTCGCTTCGACGATGGACTGATGACTCCGTCCGGTGTCAGGGGCGCTGGCAACTCGATGACCCCATCAACGCCGCCAAAAGATGGCACATGTACATGCAACTTTTGTCGCGGATCGGACGGTAATGTAGGAGGGCCGTGTCCCACTGGCAGTGGTGACGTTGCATCGACGGTTGGAGTCTGCGCTTGAGTTTGACCACGTGTTTTCGCTGGTGAAGCTTCACTTGCTTCACCACTAGCTTTGCTCTGTAGTAGTGCCGTCGTGTACATCTCAATAGCCTGCAAATACTCGATAACGCTCGAATCCGTGATGCCCTGTCCAAGTGCTGTAGCATTCCCACTCGTAGTGCCACCAGTAGCTGCGTGTGCCATCGTATTATGCACTGAGTGTACCGAGGCCTTGATTCTGCCTAACACAGCCTCTCGTTCCTCGATCTCCGCGTCCAGATCATCGCAAGCCTGTTGTGTTTCACGTAAAGCTGCTTCTACTCGCCTACACTGCTGTTTCTGTGAGGCTCGACTTGCTATCCCTTCACGAGCCTTGAAAGTCTCGATCTGAGTGGTGAGCGTAGCCACTTGAGTCTGCAGTGCCACTTCCTCGCGACTAAGTTCTTCCACACGCTTAAAGCGTTGGAAATTGGCTGCATCGCGTGCCAGTAAGTCTTGCGCTAATGCTGAGGCATCTTGAAGCCCTGTACGCTCACGTATAGCGGCAAACGCTTGGTCATATTTGGCCATTAGACTGTCGGGAACAGACGTCAGCGCTCGGTCCACTCCGATCTTCCAGGATGACAGTGCAGTGACTCGAGATAACGTTCCTGCACCAGATTTGTCTTGCTCGGAGTTTGCATCGAGCTCCGATAGACCCAAGGACGCGTTCTGCATCTCACTGGCAGCCAGACGCACGCCCGTTTCGCGTCGCCAGTGCTCGATACTGTGCTTAAGTTCCTGGAATTGATGCTCGTACTCGAACTGCTCGCGTTCGGCGGCATCCTGCAGCCGAGCAACTTCCCGAGCCAATGCTTCTCTTGCGTGCGTTGCTCGAGTCAAATCAGCCTTTGCTTGTTCATGACGAGCTTTACAACCGCTAGTTTCGCGCTCGAGCTTCTTGTAAATGCCGTCAAAGATGATGCGGTCTCGTCGAGCGGCATCCACTCGTGCGAGCAAGTGTTTGTTGGCAGAATCGACCTCATTCTTGCGAACCAGAGCGAGCTCCAGTCGGTTCTCCGCCACGCGAAGTCTTCCTGACACTGCGGCTGCAGCGGCCGCTCCTGCTAAGGGTTTACCGGGTGTTCCAGCCTCTGTTTCAGCGGCGATCGCGGCGGCAGCTTCATGAGCAGGAATCGGCTGCAATGCAAGACGCAAAGCGGCTAACTCTCGAGTCTTGCGAAGGATAATCTGCTCTGTCTTCTCCACTTGACGCTGCGTCTTGGCGAGCTTCCGAGCGAACGTGGCGAGTGTGGATCGGAGCTGTTCGACTCGACTGCGCTTCTCCTGTCCTAACAGCTCCCTCGCTGCTCTAGCCTCGATCGATAACTCTTGCTTAAGTAGCTTGTTGTGGTTCTGTAGTCTCTGGATGGTCTCACGAGGTGCTTGCACTGAAAACACTGCAGCATGAGGACCCGGCGGCTTCTTGACTGGGCTAGAGGTTGCAAAGCTGTTTGGACCAGCTCCAAGAAGCCCAAAGACGCTTCTCCGTCGAGTTCTTCCAAGAGGCTCCGGCATAGGAGGGATGTGATCGTCGTCTTCGTCATGATGCTGCTCGTTTGCAGCCGCCAACGTGAGTCCAGCGATGATTCCTAGCGTCGTGTTGGTGCCTAGCAATCTACTCACAGCGTCGGTACCGCCGTCATCGCTCTCAGGTCGAAGGTCTCCGCTCATTTAGAGAGCGACTGAAGGACGCGGGGCGTTTCAAAGTGGTGCACTGCACTGTCATCCGTGTATTTTGTTTGACATTATACGTGTCTCCTAAGTCCAGGGGCTCCTCGTCCTCTTCGATCGAAGACAAGGCTGAGACTCTGGCGCCTCTCTTGGTGTTCTCTATATCTTACAAGCCGCGAGCTTTCATTCAACACGCGGCATATCAAGTACTGCAAACGCTAACTTTCCTTCAGCATGCAGTGGGTACAGGGCGACCTTGACGGAAAACCTTCTTGCTCGACTTCTTGATCTCCATGGAGCGCGGCGCCGGCGGATTTGGCTTGTCTACAGTCGCGGGTTTAACCGTCTTGATCACTGGCTTGGTCATTGTCACGGGTTTGATGGTTTTCACGACGGGCTTCGCCATCGTCACAGGCGTGATCGTCTTCACCACAGGCTTCACCACCGGCACAGGCTCGATCGTGACCTCGGGGGCGCTGACGTTCAGGCTGGCCGAGACTTCCTGTAGCAGTGATAGCGCAGCTGCACTGGAACGACGGCGTTTACCGCCGTTGAAGACGGCACGACGCGGTAGACGGACGCCACGCTGAGGGACATCCTCGTTTGACTCGGGTTCTTCCACTTCAGCGTCCAGGACCACAGCCGACGTGGGCTTGGCGGGTGTCGCTGTGTTCACAGTAGATTTCTTAGGCGTTGGCTTGGATGTGGGGGTCTGTTCGGGCTCGAAGAGCACAACGAGAGGAGCTTTTGGCTTCACGACGGGTTTCAACGACTCTGGCTGGAAAAGCACCACACCTGGGCTCTTCTGCTTTGCAGGTGGAGTGGGCATGGGAGATCGAGGCCTACGAGGCGATGCCGCCTTGCTGTGTACAGGGGACTTTGGAGCTGGTGTCGCAGCTTTCGGCGGGGCCGGTGCTGGGGACTTGGGCTTGCTGGGTGGTGCGGGTGCCGGTACTTTTGGTCTGGATGGTGCAGTAGGAGCCGCCGTCTTCGGCTTGACAGGAGGGGGAGGCGGTCGCGACTTTGGCTTGGACGGAGCCTTCTGTTGCTTTTTATTGGCGCTGTCAGGGGCGTCTGGCACAGACTTGCGGCCATAGGCACCTTTCAGTCGACCACGCTGCTCAATGCTGATATCCGCGGGTCGAGCGCCCAGGGAGCTGCGTCTAGTCACGTCTGAATTGCGGTCAATAAAGCTCGAGCCGAGATCTGACGGACGAGCGCCCAGAGACGCGCGCGAGTCAAGTGAAGCGCGAGACGGCGTAACAATTCGCCTGCACAGACACATATCGGAGCATCCGTGTTGCTGATCAAGCGGCTTTTCCCTCTTTCGAAGGCTACTGTAGTGGTCGTGTTTGAGCAGCAAATTGATCGTCTTGCCCTTGCCTTCCTTAGTTCTCGCATACTTGTCAGTGTCGATGCGCAGTCGCTTGACGGGGCCCGTGTGCACGATAATGTTGACACCCAGCAGTCTGGAGGCGGCTACGAGCTCCGGGTGGCCGCCCCACGCTCCTGCTTCACGAAGGCGTGCGCAGTACTCAACGACTCCCTCACCAGCCACGAACGGCTCGAAGAAGGCGCGTTCCAAATCGATAAAGTCTACCAGACGGCGACGCAGCTCCAAGTGGCGGCGCTCATGGCCGTAGAGCTGGTCGCTCAGCGCTCGGAAGAGGCAGTTGCCATCCTTGCGGATCGGTGCCACCTCCCAGCCGAGACGGAGATATTGGCGTTTGTACTGGTCATCAGAGACCCAGTTGGTGTCCCGGGACGTGACGCTGCTGTCCACTACGAACGAGTTATCGTACGTAATGCGTGGAGCGTACGCCTCGGCACCGGCGAACTGGCGGTGCGCGCGCTGTGCTGCTAGGCGTTGGCTGTTAGAGCGCGTCCTGGTCGTACCGCGATCGCGGTTGCGCGCGTGGTTTCGGAGCCACGCGAGCGACATGGCAGTGTTGACCCCTGCAAGATGCACGGACGGCGCCACGATTCACAAGTGCTCGACGCAACTCGGTTGCAGGCGAGCGTGGCAGTCTAGGAATGAGCCGAGGACCAAGGAGAGACCGAGAGAGCGAGCGCGTGGGAAGCCCGGGCGACGGCGGACCAAGTGCAAAAAGGACACGCAACAACGAGTGCAAGGTGCAAGTGACGGAATCTGGAGGGTCAAGTTGCCAATCAAGTCGCACGAGTTGACAACAATGAAAAGAGTTCAGAACATAACCTTTAAATTTGAATACCATTTTATGTTTTGCTGCGGGTCATTGTATTTTCAAAGGTCGAACTCAACAGAGGTTTGCTGTCGTATCGAAAGGTCGCAACATCAAGTTTGGCAAGAAGAACTGGCTAGCGGGTCCAGATACTTTGGAAACAATCTGCGATCTGCTGTCGGAAGTTGCCGCTGCTGGTCAACAGCGCAAGGCATCTCGAACCCGGCCTCTCCTTTGCTTTCCATGCTTCTTCGCTTGCTGCATCGAGGCTATCCCATTTACTTTGGTCACGTGACCCGCTTTGTGCTTGTCTTCGCACCGAAAGCGGGATTGGTGTGCGTGTGTGAAAGGATCCTGAGGTTTGAGTACTTCTAACCTTTCGCTCCTTGCTGCAATACCCACATCCAAGGTGGAGGAGCGTGGACTAATATTCACGCTG
Organism: Phytophthora nicotianae INRA-310; assembly: GCF_000247585.1. Classification (NCBI taxonomy): domain Eukaryota; phylum Oomycota; class Peronosporomycetes; order Peronosporales; family Peronosporaceae; genus Phytophthora; species Phytophthora nicotianae. Next base: position 39,050 of record NW_008649106.1, on the reverse strand, counting down.
CGTGGAGCTCGACACCTCGAGCGGCAGGTGGGGTTACTTACGTGCGTGCTTCGCGATATCCGACCCATCGATCGGTCGACCAGCGAGTGGCGTGTCTGGAATTGTCTATAGGGCCCTGATTCACTTCAAGCTGGTCAATAATGGCCATATCCTGCCACCAAAAGGGTAGAGGCCGCGAACTCGGGACATTTTCACGTTGCCCGAACAAGTCGTGGGTGATGACGCGTTGGAAGGACGATGTGAATGCCGCAACGGCTAAGCTCATGAGTCCCCGCCGAGCGCCAAATCGAAAAATACTGGCGAGACTGCCCCTACGCGTTGTGAAATGTGAAAAAAGCTACGAGTGGCGGGCAAAATCCAGACTTACAAAAAGCAGGACGAGTGCAACGTGTGTGTGGGAGAGCCATAAATGAACAGATCTGGGCGACCGAAACAGTAGAACTACGCAGAGGCCAGCCACCGTACATGCGTCGCCTTCTCGCTCACCTGCTTACATCTAACTCGATGCCCGCGAGCATGAACAATGTTTTTGCCTCTTCTGCTATGCATTGGACATCGAAAGACACCTTGTCGAGCCTGGCACAGTGAAAAAATCAACGATAGATGTGGAGAAATGCACACTGTAATTCGATCGCATCACCTCTTACAGTACAGACGACAAGGGTAATTGTTTAGTCTCGACTTGGGCAGGAATCAACATTGGAAGATGCATGTGGTGGTCAGTCATTGCAGGCACGAGAAGCACCAAGTGACCAAGACAAATTTTAAGTTTTATCATTGCATGGACTGCCCAGGCATTTTCTTCTATTTTGGCAAGGTTGCTTGATACGTGTATCACTGCCTGTACCGAGGGTTTCTTTCGTGACAACGAAGACGGACGAGCCAAGCGAGGCGGGAAAGAAGGAATGGTGCGGTCCTTGGAGTCGGGGCAGCAAAAGAGACGAAAGCATGCACTGGATGTAGGGATTCCTTAATAGGGAAACCAAGGGGTGCGGATTGATTCCGAGTATACGAAGCTGAATTCCGAGTACAACTATCAGTTTGAACAGGTTTTAGACAAACGGTGGAAACCCGAGTACACTTTGTAGAGGAACCTCGAGTACGCTGCGCACACCGATATCTGTGCGGTATAAACATCTCATTTATTTCGTCCAATAGTTTAAAAAAAAAAAGTATTTATTCCACGTGAACTGGACTTCGATGTGTTCGTAGAGAAATGATACTTTCCCCAGACAAGCGTTGCTTTTCATCTTTTATCGATAGATCGAAAGAAGACACAAAGCGCTACAAATATACTGGATTCACTACTCACAAACCGAGATGAATACACTGCTATGAAATCGTTTAAGTATTACCAATTCTGACATTAATAAGCGTGTTTTATTCAAAATCTTTTTTTTTCTTAGCTGTTTTCTTCCGCTTGCTCATCCAAACTTGTTACGTCGAGTCCGATCTTCCGCGATGCAGCGATGATCTCAGCAATGTCTTGGAACTCGTAGAATAGTTCGTCACCGTCGACGAACTTTACACGCCATTGGTACACACCATTCTTCAGTTGAGCGCCCTTGATCCTGCCGGT
>NW_008649106.1:22462-24825 GCF_000247585.1 Phytophthora nicotianae INRA-310 | reverse complement strand
CGACGATAACAACATCGAATGACTATCGCTGCCTTCACCTCAGTCTTATGAATACCTTTAGAATTATCATACTCCTTAAGTTGGTTTGGCTTCAGTAGTGTTATTATTCGAGTAGGCGAACTCCCTGCTTCAAGCGTTCTCTTGTCCACACCCAGCCATCCTGAATTTTTCTGCTGCAATTGCTCCATTTTACGAGTTTTCTCTGCAAGTCGAGTCCGTCTAGCAAATTTCTTACGTCTAGCTTGAGCCATGAGATACTTGCGTTGCTGGATCCACCTTCGTAATTGTTTTTGGATAAGCACAGCAGCACAGCGCGAACGTTCATTCTCGCGTTGTACCAGTAACATCCACTCATTAACCAGCTTAACTCGTGCAGCTTCACGTCTCCCTTTGACGCCGAACCAGTTACAAACAGCTTTAGCAATACACTTTGCTGCACGCTGACGTCTTAGTTGACCAAGTAAACGATGCCATCGCATCCGCATAGCGTAAGGAAAAATGGCTCGATGAGCTATCAAATATCCGGCTCCACGTCTCTCGACCACCCAAGCTGCACGAGCTTGTTTTGACATACTTCGTAGCAATGCAAGCTGCACTCGCTCCTCCTGTCGTTGACGTTGTCTAGATTCTCTCAGTCTACGTCGTGCTCGATGCCCCCTATAAAGCTTCTGTAAGCTCACAACTGCGAACACTTTGCGTGCGTTGGCAAGTGAATTAACCAGCGACTGACTGCGCCATTGTCGTGTTCTAAACGCTCTTTGTAGCAGAGTAGCAGCAGCTTGTCGTGCTTGCCGGTACTTAATGGCACGATGTCGAAGATAGCGGCGCCACACCATCTGAAGTTTTACAGCCTGGCTGCAGCGGTATTTGATCCGGAAAGCTAAGAGCTGGCGTTTCTGAGCTTGCATTGCGTTGAGTTCTTTACGCAGTCGTCGTGCTTCTCGTCGTGCTTGATGTCCACGATAGACGCGAATGATTTGCATTGCCGCTCGACGTTGGGCTTGCAGTCGCAGTTCTAGTGTGATTCCCCACCAACGATGAAAGTAAAGCCTAAAGAAGCGGTGTTGAAAGCGAGTTAATACGTTGCGTGCAGCCTCCAGTTGTCGATCATTTGCGAGGTTCCGTTCAAAGAGGAATTTGGACGGCAGGATCTTTTCGGCACGAACGAGTTCCTCGCGTACTTCTGCATCCGCTCGTTTCACAGCCTTCTCGGAGCGCCGCAACTCCTTCTCTCGAGTGACTAGAGCTGTCTGCATCAGCTCAATCGTCTCTGTTGTGTTCACAGCCAATTCCTCTGCTACGTTCTTGTCATTGTTGCTGATGGCGCGCTGGAGTGATGAGGGAGTAGATTCAAGGCGAGAATCGACCGTACGACGTACAGCTGTAGGTTTCTTTGGTGATATTCTTGGTATTGGCCTCGGAGCTTCATTATTGCCGCTGTCATCTGTAGGCTGGGTATTCTGCTTTACATTTCTGTTTGCCTTAGTCTTTCGCAACGCCAGAAGTTCTCGATAAAGTTCCGGTGTGTTTGGTTCTGGTGTTGATTGTTGTAGTTGGGCTTGACGCTGCTGTAATACCTGTCGGACTAGCACACCGTCCACAGATTCGAGTCGTTGGCCGGTCTCGATGGCTCGTAGTGCTGCTTGCAACTGTACGAGTTTGTCCATGCTGGACGCGATATTTTCACATAACGTCCCTTCAAGATTCATATTACCGCATCTTAGAATCGTCAAACTACATTTGGATTTTGCAATTTCAACTGCAACAAATCATTTTCTATCCTTCCACGCTCGGTCGCTATGATCTCGTCATTTTCGTTTTGTTGCCATGAGCAGCAAGCGAAGAAAAAAGAGCGATCCGCCTGATGAGGAGAAGTCTAAGCGTCGCCGTTCACAGAGAATTGCTGAGCCTACGCGACAGAAGACAGCTTCAGATGACAGAACTGTCGATCAGCCTGACGAGAAGAAGCCTAAGAGTCGACGTACAAGCAGAACTGCCAAGTCTGCAGAGCAGAAGACAACCACAAACGGGAGAGTGCTCGTTCAACCATCGACGTGGTTCGATCCTGCGGTGGCGAAAGATCTCTGGATGCCAGATGCGGATTCGTTGCAAGCGGTTGAGAAGAACTCGCATCATCCACCTCTGGTAGATCCATTGCTCACGTCGTGGTTCGACGTCACCAATTTCACCGATGTGTTCAGAGCGACTCCGTGGAGAACGATGCGTACACCGTCGTTCGAAGATCTGCAGGAAGATCTACGCGCGCTGGGAGAGTTAAGTGAAGAGAGCAAGTCTGTCAACAGTGTTATCAAGATTCGCTTGTATCCAACTACGCTTCAACGCGGGAAGCTGGAGCAGATGTT
>NW_008649106.1:9655-11515 GCF_000247585.1 Phytophthora nicotianae INRA-310 | reverse complement strand
GCATAGATTTTATAAATATTTACAGGATATATAAGCAAATTCAACTTGTACCTGATCCGATTCAAAGGGGATTTAATTATGGGCGCATTGGTACGTTGCTCGGATCCCACATAGGACTCTGGATATAAAATCCAGAGAACAAATGCTAATTTTGGTGAACACATTCTTTTTTCCTTTACCTTGACTTGACCACAACGACATCTGTTTTTCCTATATACCAACTCGCCTCGCTTGGTTAGGCTCATCCTCGCCGTATTCCTATGTAGGCGACTGCTTACTTGTTTTGTTGGGAGACCTCTTTGTCATCCTTGTTGTCTTTTTCTTTGTCGTCATTGCCCTGTTGGACCTCATTAGCGGGGCGAACCGTTCCCACGGTCTGCTGCTGCTGCTTGGCTCCACCCTCAACAAGGTGAATTTCGTCCATCGAGTACTTGCACACGGGTTTCTTAGGACCGTTACCAAGAATGAGCGGCTTGTCACCCTTCTGCACACCGCGCGAGTAACTGCACTCGGTGTAGTTCTCAGCACCAGGCTTAACGCGGATGTTGTGCAGGGTAGCCTCGTCGCCGAAGTTCTCGTTCATCATGACAATACTGACGTTCGGGTCCACGCGCTGAGCTTTGATGACCTCGAGATCCGCGTACACGTTTCTGATGTTGAGGAAACGCTGGGCGGGGTTGTTGCTGCACGAACCACACGCACGGTACAGCTTACCGAAATCCTGGGCAAAGAACCCGTCGATGATAACCGTACCAAGTCCATTGTGCTGGACGATCTTGTCGTCGGCATAGCGCGCACCACCACCAAGGACTCGCGACACACTAGAGGCGTCACCGCCCTTAATACTCAGAGCGTCCTCGCACACATCATCCCACCACACGTTCTGAATAGTGCAGTCATTGTCGTCGCAGTGCACTCCCTCCATTTGGTCGACACCGATGATAGCGTTTTTGAGGGTAGCGTTAGCTTCAAGCTTGAAGACGGCCGTGGATGTGCCGCTCTCCTCTTGTCCTTTGCAGGTGATGTTAGAGCGTTCGTAGGTCTTCATCTTGCCGTCGTACACTTCGCCCGATTTAATCGTGTAAACGTCGTCGAATTTGACGGTACCCTTGCTCGTAGGCCAAGAACCGTCGGGCATAGCACGACCTGAGACCATCGTGGCGACAACCACGAGGGCGGCGACTGAGCTCAACGCTTGAAGCATCAGGGAAAAGGTAGTTTTTCGGAAACCGGAAACAGTCGTGTGCAGAATGCAAAACTGAAAGTGAACTGGAGGGTGGAATGATTCGATGCTGGCTTCACGCAAACAATGCGGACGAAACGTTGGGGCGCCAGGGTGTAATACATGTATAAGATATTGTTGGTGATCTGCTGCTCGCAGTGAAATCTTCGCCGATGTGGTGCAAATCGATCTTTTTCTCACGTCAAGCACACGGACGATCACCGATTGATTGCGAGGCGGCCGGGGCTATCCAAGCGCTTCCATTTTACAAGTACTCCCTCATTTTGACTGTGCAGCGTGCAGACACGAACAGATCTACATGCTTATCACTCAGATGTGCTTTGTCGCGATCGACGACCTGCCTCCACGTGAAGTTGATCTGTCTTGAGTCAGAACTTTCGACTACCCAAGGCTCCAAATTCGGGCCTGCTCGGTTGACCAAAGCAGAATATAGCAATGAGCGTTGTAGATTCTACTAGTATTGGCGTGATTCAATCAGTACAAAACTCATGGGTATCATCAACACCATGAAGCAGTTTTCGTACAAACAGCAAACGACACACCGCACACCTTCGCGCTCTCTAAAGTGATGGTTCCTGAGATTGTGCATCTTCAAGATTGGCAGCGGTACAACATCT
>NW_008649106.1:5041-6325 GCF_000247585.1 Phytophthora nicotianae INRA-310 | reverse complement strand
GCTACCATACAACCAGTCGTTTTTGGCCACGCGTCCAGTGTTACGCACATCTACCAGTATACAAAAATCAAGTCATTCTGAAAGATGGCTATAAAAGCAGTTCGCTGGCTCAGAGTCATTCTGGATACGATGGGGCGAGGACCACCGCTCACAGAGCGAGAGCGGGGTAAGTTTGAAGGGCTGGGCCAAGCTGGTGTTGGCATTAGAGAAATTGGTCGGCAGGTACTTGAGCGTAGCACCGGGTTCGACCTCGAAGACAGCGGTGGATACGTTGCTTTCAGTGTGGCCGAGGCAGGTGATGTCTGAGCGATCGTACGTCTTCATGCCGCCGTCAAATACTTCGCCCGATTTCACGACGTAGACCTCAGGGAAAGTGACATGACCTTGACTAATTGGCCAGGTACCATCGGGGACCGGGGCACCGAATGCGATTGCAGCGACGACCGCGAGGATAGCAGTCGAGCCAAGGAACCGAAGCATGGGAGACAGTGTGGAAGAGTCGGAGTTAGGTTTGCTTCAACCGCAAGCGGTAAAATGAAAAATGAGAAACACGAGGAATGGCGACAGACTTGTTGTGGATCGTTGTTGTGGCGAGGCTCGAGTCGAAAGTTACGGACCTTACTGTACGTAATCCTCGTAATCCTCGAGTCCATACACATGACGCACTTTGCGAAAGTATCATGGAAGCAAAGCTTTCCCAATTTGTACGTGCAACAGATTAACAGCTTGCTTGTGCGTCGCAGCAGTTCGATGGTTTAGAGGATGTGTGGGCGGGAGCATATAATAGAAGTATCTTTCGCGATACTGTATTGTGAATTTCGCCCAAATTTGCCGATTTGGGTCTGTTTGAGGACAATCGCCCACGTACAAATACAAGTCATTAGTAGAACCCACCACGTCTTTTCTTGCCACATGCCATGATCGTAGGTATCAAGTGGTACTTTGGTATCACGCGGTATTTATCACTATCTCACTAGGAGCATCTTAGAAATGAAGTTTGTTGGTCCTGAATATTTTTATCGTAATAGGGTGAGCATTAATGAATCACTCTGTTTTGAGAAAAATATTCCGGACACAATTTTCTTAAAGCTCACCTTTTTTGGAAAACGTTTTTAAATACGCTGTAAAATACCCATAAAAACCGTTAATTTCGATTACTTCTAAAAAACGTTTTTTTAATCGGACAGAGGATTTATAACAAAGCCGTGCTGGCGCCCGGAGAAGCTCTGGATTTTATTGGCGCTTTTCTATTTCAAGGAGTTTATAAGAATGGATACATCGACG
>NW_008649106.1:0-1826 GCF_000247585.1 Phytophthora nicotianae INRA-310 | reverse complement strand
TTCTACGCCGTGTAAGAGATGAAGCCGGTATTGTCGATATGTGTAGTTGGTGAAACATACGCCACAACGTGTAGGATTTTGTGGGTAAATGCCAGGATGTGTGTGCTATCATCTGTCAGGATGCTGGTCGGGCTCAGGCCAAAACTCCGTAGTGTACTATTGCTCGCCATGGATGTAGTGGGCCAATTAACGTAGCAAGAGGTCTCATTAACCATTTTTTGCGACTGAGGGACGCAAAAAGTCGTGGAGCAAATCGCAAAGTAGTGGGTGGATCGTTTGGCTAGTTTCCATTAGTTTCAGACGCAACAAATGTGTGGAACTTGTAGTTGGTTTTCCGCAGTGCTACGAGCCCGAGTAGCAAACGTCCCCGGTGGTTGGAACTGCGTAGGGCACTTGCATTGCATTTTGGTAGGCTAATTTATGTCGATCGTCATGCCCAACAAACCTTTTGCGTGAGTTGGTCTGTGCATACCTGCGCTTCTTGTGCTCTAAATATCCCGGTACTATCCACTAAATCACTGCTTTGTTGCATTCAATACACGTAACTCACGTAATATCGGTGTACCGGTAGCCTGGTTGAGTGGCCTGGCTACAGCCAAAAGGTTGGTTAGTATATGTGTCAATATGAAAATGGGGTTCACTATCTAGTTCGCGTGCCAAGCACACATTCTGTCGCACCATTCATGTGCCCATGCACATCCCAGACAAATACACTGCCCGCCAAGTGTATGCGCACACCCAACTTTGTGGCTGTATCTATACTAGCCGAGCGCCGCCGCTTCGCGGCGGTGGTTTAATGTTTGGTCACAGTAGCAAGTGCTGCCCACCTCCGCTTCGCTCCGGTGGGCTAATTTTTAGTAGCAAAAAATTACGGTCGCTGCGGGGTTTGAACCCGTGACCTTCAGCACTTGATACTGAGCGCTTAACCACTGCACCAATTTAGATTACAACTTCTGACACGGTCTCAAACTTAATACAGTATACTAATATTTGTAAACTCACTCACTCACGCACTCACTCACACACACGCACTCACTCACACACACACGCACTCACTCACACACGCACTCACTCAAGCAGGCACGCACTTGCGTCACCCACTCACCCACTCACGTCACGCACGCACAATATACTTTTAAAAGAAACATGTATTGTGATCATCCTAAGCTGTAGCGGGGTATCCTATTTCTACTCGTCGAAAATCTGCGTGTACACAATGTTTTTGGTATAAACACCATCACGATCCTCCAGCTCTGGGTAGTCGATAAGTGCCTTGAACTTTGTCCTGGAGGTAACCCTGGAGAGGGCCACATACAGTAGTCCATGCGAAAAGCACGGCGACGCGAGGTACAGTCCCAAGTTGTGCACAGTCTGTCCTTGGGCCTTGTTGACAGTCATGGCAAAAGCTGGCTACACCGGAAATTGTTTCCTTCGCAGGCGGAAGGGAAAATCTCTGGTTTGATCATCACTTACGAAAATGATCCGAGGAATGAGCACCTCTTGGCCACGACGCTCGCCTGTCATGATTGTAGCACGAATGACATGGGGTTTTAGATCGACGATGCGAAGGCGCATCCCATTGCAGAGTCCACGGTCGGGATTTAAGTTCCTCATCATCATGATGGGAATTCCTTTCTTGAGAGCCAGGCGGTGGGGAGGGATACCGTTGATGTTAACCGAGTGAAGGACCTCTTGTTCAAAGAGACTCCCATCGTCGTCCTCCACCGAATCTACGGATAAATATTCCCGAGCCACTTCAGGCAGGCGATCAGCAACTGCCTCGTTAATCCGCCGTACTATTTCGTTTGTCGTCGTCAAGATTGTCC
>NW_008649105.1:88703-90099 GCF_000247585.1 Phytophthora nicotianae INRA-310 | reverse complement strand
TGAATATCTTCCACTGTCGAAACCACGTCCGAAGAGCGCGACGATTTTGCTTAACTGACTGTGAACTAGACGAGGATGCTGAAGAGTTCGACGAGCGCTGACTGATACGCATTCGAGGTTTGTACGACTGTCTTTGCCGTGAAAGTTTCAGTAAATGAGACGATATTTCACTACCGTTTCCTCCGTTAAACTTGTTGCCGGAGTGTTGGCTACTGTTCGAATCATCAACCGAAGACTGTGTCATTCTCGAATGTAGCGGAAATATTACGGAAGGAGGCGGTAGAGCTGCCAGGAAGGCGTCATGTCGTCCATCTCTATCGCTCTTGGAGCTTCGACTTGGCTCGTCATCATCCGAACTGCGCTCCAAAATCCCCAATTCATACAATATTTCGAGTTGAGATCTCGCCAGAGCCTCTGTCGACTCTTTTGTCATGTTCTAGTACGTTTTGAAGTGCCGATAACCAAAGTCTCCACTAGCTCTCAACCGTTGCAGTGTTGCATTAAAAGTCGCGTCTTTAACTTCGACCCAAAATTAAAGCCGAAATTAAAATGTAGTATTAGTACCGAAATTAAAGGATTAAAGGGTTAACCCTTTAATTGTTATTGGCCAATATGAAGGACGAACAGCATGTTCCCGATATCTGGCGGGACTCGCTGGTGCGCTACTTGGGCTATGCGAACGAGTTGGGCGAGTCATTCCGCCCCATTGTGCCGCGTCTAGTTGTTCCCTCCTACCTTGTCGCGTTCGGATATGTACTAGGGGACACGTTTGACAAGGCCACCAAGGCGCACGCGAAAGCTATGGAGCAGCGAGTTTCTAGTCGCAAACGCAACGCTCTAGTGGTAGACGCAACAGTGGATACACTAGTGTGGCAGACCATGGCCAGTGTTGCGATCCCTGGATTCACTATCAACCGAGTGGTAAGGGAGGCATCAATTGGGGTAGAACGAGGTACTAACGAGATTTCACGATTCAGGTGGCAATGAGTTCGTTCGTGGTGCAGCGAGCAGCCAAGAACTCACCGGTAGTGCGTCGGTGGGCCCCCACTGCCATTGGACTGGGGGTTATTCCTTTGATCATCCACCCGATTGACAGCTTCGTGGATCTAGCGATGGACAAGACGGTGCGCAAATGGTCCAATGCGTTCGTTGATACCATTGTCTAATGACTCGATAACAAGAAAATGAACCATTTTTTCGTGCTACTGTGTTGTTGACTCAAGAATTAGCTAGCAAGTATCATTAATGGTTGGTATCGTCAATGGCTGGTTACTGGGCAGACTGTCAACTCAAACTCGCTGAACTTGATTTCGTCGATCTTTGACCGTGCCGGTCTGCACACTCGTGGACGAAACCAGGCGAGGCACTTACCGCTACCCGACCATTCTCGACGTAT
>NW_008649105.1:71038-72387 GCF_000247585.1 Phytophthora nicotianae INRA-310 | reverse complement strand
AAAACTTACTTTCTATCGTGCCTTAGCCTCTTTCACCACTTTTTTTTAGCCTGGTTCAGACGCTCTTCACGACTGGTGAGCTTGATTTTCACTTGTTGTAGAGAGATGTCATCCAAATTGTCGAAAGTCTAAACCATACTCTCATAAGTATCACCAAGACCAGTCAATAGAGCAGTTAACACTTCTCTATCCGAAACTTCCTCATGCATCAGCGTTAATTCCTGCCGAATAGCCTCAACTCTGTGAATATAATCACGTATCAATTCATTTTCCGGATCAAATTCGACATTCAGAAGCTCTCGACGCTTGAACATTCCTACTGCAAAGGACTTCTTCTCGAAATCATCAACCAGTGCAGCACACTTGGCCTGAGGACGCTTCAAATGCGCTAGTCCGACTCGAGTTCCATCATCCAACGTATTCGTCAGGATATCATTCAACAACAGCACCTTGTTCCTATACTCTTTGCGTTTCTGCTTTATAGCACTCGTGCCGTCCTTCTCACGCTTATTCTCTCTTCGAATCATGATCTTCCAGCACTTCCGAGCACGTAATACCGCCTTAAGGCCTTCCTTGTATGCAAGAAATTCTTGCCGTCGAACTTGAGCGAGCGGATAGTATCAACTCTCTGAACTTCCATGCTCTCCCTTTGGGCTCATAACCTTAAAGACGTACAAGTTTTTTAGGCAGCACTTGTTGGTCGGCGTAGACAACAGTCTTGGACGCCTTGAGATGTATTTGTGTGGTGGTGAGCAGATTTCTTTCTCTCGATCTCTTCTTACTTTAGAACTAGAATTTTCCATACTTTCTGACAAACCCTTGTCTCAGAATTTAGCGTTGAAGTCGATCACTCTCTTCTCGACATCAACTTTATGTCTTCAATGGTCTTTATTTGCATATCATCACAACTTCATATACAGATCAGCACCATTAGTTATCAAATTCTTCACACCACTCACACTGTACTTCTTATCAAATCATATGCAAGTTTTAACTCGCATGAGCGGATCTGGTCTCAGTTCTTCCAGTCGCTAAGCCCTTGCTGCCAAATCCTCATGCCACTTCCGTGACGTTCATAGCCGTTTCGGCCAGCTCTTAGCTCGGGCTCTCTTCTCAAAGCGAACTGGGATTCCTCGACGACCCTTCTGTTTCTCATTGACATTCTCTGTCATGGGCTCGTCGGCTTCGGGATTATTCTTATCCCATACTTTCTTCTCCTCACTATTCAGTGGTTCAGTAAAAGCGTGGTTTGCATCCGCGTTTACTCTTGCGATACTTACTCCCATCGTATCTCTGTGACCTTGAAATGCGTCCTGTGGTAGAGGTTTCATCATTATATCGGCCACATT
>NW_008649105.1:65917-68538 GCF_000247585.1 Phytophthora nicotianae INRA-310 | reverse complement strand
CTCCTTCCTCCAACAATGGAGACCGATCTTGCTCGTGCCGCAGCCCGTTGGCTCCAACCTTTGACCATCAACGGGGCACAACAAGGCGGGTATCGTGGAGCCGTTGATCAAGTCCGCTCGAGGCAGCTCAAACACCGGACTTGCCACCGCGGGCGTCACGGTCACCACGGAGTTCACTTCGAAGGTCCGGGTTTCGCTCCTGCAAACCTAAACACGAACCACCGAGTCTCCGGGGGTAACTATGCAAGAGCTGCCTCAACTGGTGTCGCCTTGGACACCGAGCGTCGCTCCCTTGCTGCCCCATTGCCAATTGTATTTGCCGGTGGAATAATTGCGTTGACTCACGCATCAAACGGTGCTGATTGCCTATCTTGATTTTCACCACACGATTGCGTGAAGAAGTTGATGCTGCGTACTATATTTTAATATATAACTAAATTGTAATAGTGATCTGGAAACCTAAAATTCAGACCATCGAGAACCGTCAACATGACAAAAGGCACGTGGTAATACACGATCCGTGTGGAAATGATGATATTGAAGCGTATACCTGATGATAGGATGCAGTTAATTTCCCTCGGCACCCCGTGTGTTACCATTGAGTACCAATAATAATCAACGTCCTGGTCGATTATTAACAGCAATCTCGCCAAGGATCACTTGCACTGCCAGACTGGCAGTGCCAGTTGCAGCGCCATTCGCTGACAGGATAGGCGAGTGCAATAATCAAGAAGTTTACATTCGCGACACGCTCCAGCGGAATGATAGGTGCAAAGACTCCGTATCAATTGCAAAGCCTGCATGTTCATCTGCAGTGATTGGCTGCCCTGTGCCAGTCTCCCCAGCTCAGTCTCCATTCTGCAATTTGCTTTGATCTGATCACCAACCAGAATGGCCAACTTGCTCCGTGTCGTGGCCCTGTGCGCTACCGCCGCAACGTTTGCAAATGCTGCTACCCACTACGAGTACAAGACTGTCGATGTGGATTACAATTTCGACGAAAATGAGGACTCTCCGCGCAGTGTCATCATGATGATCCCGGACGGAACGGGCCCCAACGTCTTCACCTTGGCACGCACGGTGCTCGACCCGAGTCTGCAGACTCGTCTTCACATTGACCCTCATCTCATGGGCACGATCCAGACGCACTCGTCTACGAGCTACATCACGGACTCTGCGGCGGCCGCTACTGCTTACTCGACGGGTTACAAGACGTACGACTCGGCTATCGCTGTTGATACGTACGAACAGCCTTTGGGTACGGTCCTGGAAGCTGCCAAGGCTCGTGGCATGGTGACTGGTATGATCGTAACCTGCCGTGTAACCCACGCAACACCGGCATCATTTGCTGCGCACGTACTCGACCGGGACTCCGAGGACGACATCGCCGCGCAGTACGTTGCCAACAAGAAGCTGGACTTCTTGCTTGGTGGCGGCAAGAAGCACTTTAACGACTCGATGTTCGAAGATCTAAAGTCGAACGGATACACGCTGGCGAACAACTACCAGGATCTACTGGACTACCAGTCCGCCAACGCTGACACGGGTGCTCTTCGCCTGTTTGGTCTCTTCAATGATGACCACATGTTGTACGAAGTTGACCGCCTGCGTGAACTTGCTGGAAACAACTCCACGGCGCGTGAGCCTAGCCTACCCGAGATGGTGGACATTGTACTGGGTCTGCTCCGCAAGAACGAGCAGGCTAAAAAGCACGGCTACTTCGTCATGATTGAGGGTTCGCGCGTGGACCACGCTGGCCACTCGAACGATCCCGGTACTATGGCGAAGGAAGCTATCGCCTTTGATGAATCTGTCGCTGTAGTGCTCGACCACGTAGAGCAGACCCCCAACACGGCAATGTTGTCTGCTGCTGACCATGGCACTGGTGGTATCACGCTTGGACGCGGCCCCGCTTTCCCGTACGCCTGGTACCCGACGGAACTACAGCTGCAGAACATGTCGACCGAGGCCATGCAGGAACAACTCGAGGTTGTTCTTGAAGGAAGCGACTGTGCTACTGGCGCCAACGATACGTGCAAGGCTGCACTGCTCAGTTCGTCCAAGAACCTCCTTGCCAACTACACGAACGTGACGACAGTCTCAGACGAAGAAGTGGTCGAGCTGGTCACTGAAATCGCCACTGCCGTAGACGAAACGCGTGACCTGAATAACGTTATGATCGAACTGGGCCACGTGATCAGTCTGCGAGCTGCTATCGACTGGACCACCATTGGTCACGTAGGCACGGATGTGAACCTGTACTGCAAGGGTCCGATGATCTTTGAGCGCATGTGTAAGGGTGTCCACGAGAACACGTACTTGAACAAGCTGATGACGACGTTCTTGGGTCTGGAACACCAGCAGGAGCTGGAGACGATGAAGCACCGCAACATTTCGGTGCTGGAGAAACCGCTCAATTTTTGAGAAGCGTACGGCTGTGAGTGCTATACGTAATGAAGTCGTAGTGAATAAGCTTGCATGCTGCCAGCTGCAAAAAGTTGATTGAATTTATCGTACGGGAAATATAGAGCCTATGTTTTCGAAAAGGAGGGGGTGAAACAACTTACAAATCTCACGAGAGTTTAAATGAAATCGACGACCCCGCATAAAACATGTAGGTG
>NW_008649105.1:61497-63437 GCF_000247585.1 Phytophthora nicotianae INRA-310 | reverse complement strand
GGACTGCGTGTCATAGACTCGTATATACGTCTTCAATGCCAAAAACATCTACCGTCAGTTGTATGGTGCCGACGCAACGGGGTTTGAGGCGTCGTCTGGTTGGCTGGCACGCTTCAAAACCCGTCGAAACTTGGTCTCTCGCAGGCAGACCACGACAAGATCGTTACCAGTGGACGCGCCGGATATTTGCCGTGGGTTTATCCAACGCGCCCAGTACCTGATCACCAAGCATGGCATCAAGCCGAAAACCATCATCAACATGGACCAGGTGCCTCAGTACTTCGAAACCGAGCCCAAGTCTACGATCACAACGCGTGGTTCGCGCGAGGTTTTACTACGCAAAGGAGGATCAAGTCACAAGCGTTTCACGGCAGCGTTTGCTATTACGGGCGAGGAGGAATTTTTGAAGCCACACCTCCTGTTTCGCTAAGCTAAAAAACAAGCCGAAGTGCCCGTAGGGTGTCTTGGTTGACGTTAATCGGACCGGAATGTGGAACGACGACTTGCTTCTGGCTCATGCGGAGTCTGTCATCTGTGCGCATATGGAGACTCAGCTCTATAGAGAGCCCGTTCTTTATCTGATCGACTCGTACGGTTGCCACGTGAAGCTGGCAGAGTCCAAGCGCTTGGAGCGCTACAATGTCTTCGTGTTGATTGTACCCCCAAACCTCACCAACCTGTTACAGCCCTTGGATGTTGCTGTAAACCGTAGCTACCAGGAGTTCTACCGCTCTAAGTACGACGACTACATTGGCAGAGCGCTACAAGATCCGTTCCTGCAGACCAAGGCTGGAAACTGGAAGGTCCCCCGGTACAATGCGGTGGCACAATGAACACTTGATTGGGTCGCGTCGAAGACTGCAGAGGATGTGAAGAAGGCCTTCACGTTGTGCGAATTGGTTGCGAAGGAGGAATTCGAAATGGACAAGCTGCACGCGCCACTGAAAGACATTCTGAGGACTGACTTCAACATAAATACGTGGCATGCGGCCTACCAGCACCTCATCAGTGACGGCGCTACACGAGAGCTGGTTCGATTCTCCGCTCCTGATTGGTACATACCAGTCGACGAGAGAAGAAGCCTGTTTTGCTGCTTTGTTCATGGGCTTGACATCTCGGTGTACGAGTATGCAATGACCCTGACAAACTACATGGCTACACTGGGTGACTTGGATGGACTGTTGGACGACGAAAATCTGGCCGATGTGAGGGAAGGCAGAGCAATTCCTGCTGAGCTCGAAATTTATGCAGCCTCCAAGATGCATGGATGGAACATTACTCTCAAGGCCGTTGACGATGGAAGCCGGCTTACCTCGTGCTTCACCTATCATGCGGAAAATGCGACCAAGGACGTTATCCTCGTGCGTGGTGGAGGATATTTTGCGGTTAAGGTGGACGGATATGTGTTGTAGATAGATAGCCAACACAATAAAAACGTACTTCAAGTACTTTTATAATAAGAAAAAGAATGTTAGTATTTGTTTAGATGCGATGGAAATGGACAAGCTTTTTATACCTTTTTTGTGCGGAGCATTAACGAGTATTGACTCGCGACGGCCCTCTTCCCATAATGGGCCCTCAATTGACACGACGGGATCGAACCATGGACCAGTGGCATACCAATCCATGCCCATACCAGTTGAGCCGTCAGCATGTTGCAGTTGAAGTTGTTTATAAACATATTAATGCTTTCAAATGGCTGCAATATTATGTAAAATCGTAGCTTTCCATTTGAATATTGAGTTTTATCATTCCAGTGGTGCGTTCTGCAAACTTAACGTGTTTGTTCGTTGTATACCGCCTAGGCGCTCAAAACGAATACTGCACTCATCGTGTGCTGTATTCTAATAGAGCGCCCATGCGCTTTATGCGGGGTAAGACGGTAGTGGCGCTTTAGAGTCATGGACGGCCCGCAGACTTATCCCCAAGGCCTTGCTTGG
>NW_008649105.1:55722-58572 GCF_000247585.1 Phytophthora nicotianae INRA-310 | reverse complement strand
ATCAAAGCGCAGCATCTCGATTTGCAGTTTAGTCTTCGGTGGTGATGCTGGGGAAGGCCGTGGACAGCAAGGGGTGGTCCGGAAGTGGCTAGACGCTCTCGCGCCATTTTAACTCACCTGGGACCTCGACAAAATCGGCAACGAACAAAATACTTCGTTTGAGAGTTTTAAAAGATCGGAAACGTCTTTCGAACACTGAACCGGACTTTCAATTACAAGAATGGCCATGGTGGGTATACTGTACGTCTTATCGTCACGTAAAATCTGCAAAGATCGACGTTGAGCCTTGCTGAGTGGCAACCGCGGGCGAGAAATGTCTGTATAAAACTCATGAAGCAACCGACCTGTTTTCTAGCAGTGGTCTCGAAAAGATCGCGAATTAAATTCTGAGCGAAGAACATTTGAGGTGACGATAATTGTGCAAAATACTGCGGTTGAGCATTGACTAGGGTCCCAATCGGATTTGTAGCACACATATCAGTGCTTGAATCAATATCCGATTGCAAGTATATCCAATACCTCCAGCGCTCTAATATATCGCATCGCACAGATCCGAACATTACCTCATATTGGTCACTACGCATAACCACAGCATTGACGTAATCGTAAGCATCGGCACCTCAACCACGAACCAAACCACTGAATCTTGAGCGTTGTTAGCTGTCGCCGATAAAGCGTGACGTGGAGCGGAGGTAAAAACTGAATTTCTAGCAACTGGAAGTTGCTGAAGCCAGTCATCAACAAGGAGTACGTGCACTCGAATAATCGAAGCGACGGCCATATTAGAATTATGCGAAGCGAACAATACGTCCGAGTATGCGGACATGGCATGTTGATATCTCCACAATGATCAACAATATAACTTGTAAAATGTTTCGATGAGTGCGATTAAAGGATTCCAATTGATTTGAGCCTTGTTAACACGGCATTCAAGCAACGTGTAGATTGCTTTACTACCAGCATTGCGAGTAACAATACCTCGATAGGCACCTGTATTCACTGCATCCGGCGGCCCCCCCCATGATTCAGCCAATTTTTGAACTGCATGAATAACTTGCCTTTTTTGTCAGCACCTGGTCCATGAGTTGCTACTTCTGGCTGACATCTCCAGCAAATTAATTGAGTAGTTTGCTCCAAATTTTACCAATGCGGCGTGTTGCTTTTCCTTCATTGAAAAATGCGCGATACATCAAGTAGTGGATGGTACGTTAGCAATTCGGTTTTCGAGTGGAGAGTTGAATTGGTTCCACCCAGATTTGACACTGCGCTTGCATAAGTCTGACACGAGTCCCTCATAAAGAGAATTGTGCGTCGGGCAGCGAGGTTTGTACACTATCATAGTTTTCAGGCGAATTATTGTTTTATCAAGATTTCCATAGGCACACCTTCAATTACCAAAACGTCGTAAATCACATTAGGTATAGACGGCACCTCGAGTGGTGATGCTTCACTGAATCTGTTCAGTTGATTTTATTGAGTTCATCCTCTGGAAAAACCATCGCCGTCCAAATATCCGTCAGCATCATCCTCGCCAAAGCTGATATTATCTCTAGATTTATCTAAGCCACAGTGCCCGTCATGCTGCAAAAATATCCCCAGAGCAAGGGTAGCTATCATAGCACACTGCCTCCCTGTTGGAAAGATCAGCGCGAGACATCTCGCCCGATCCATAGCAGTCAGTATGGAATGAAGCGTACTTTGCCGAAGTCGTACATGACTGAGGTAAAGACTGGTCGCCGCACGGACCTCTTGTATACACTGGAGAACAATAGGTTCTTGAGCTGCATGAAGTACAAGCCCCAGTGTGCGACCAAATAAACAACTTCGCGGACCCGCTTACTGGCGCTTGTACCAGCCAGATTGAAGGTATTTGGGAGGTCAAAATAAAGTCATGAATGAAGAGTGAGCGCCACATGAAGAAGGCAAAGATGTCAGGCTCCCTAGACGAGTATCTGCCGAGATCATGATACTTTGATTAGTCGAAGAAGACATTGACTACTGAATATTTCCACGATATCGTGATTGCCATCAGGCGTATACCAGGTGTAGATGCTAGTCAGGATGGCTACGTAGTATAGGCGATACCTAAGTATACAAATGTAGTTTATTTTTCCTTTACAGACTGTGCACACTTGCGGGCGTTATTTTGCATCGTGTCCACTCTGGTAGTTACCTATGGGACGGCATCAAGCGAGCGCGGCTGCCAGCGATGTTCCTGCTGGCCCTACTACTTCTTTTGTCCTCGTGGTGTCTCATGGAGCGGCATGGGAGACCTAACGCGTCGATTTGGGACGAATTTACAGTCGGTATCGGAACCGAGAAGCGCAAATATAAAAATGTGACGTACATCCAGTGCCAACATATCTTGTGTCTTATCCAGCCATCTTGAGGAATGCTAAAGCACGCCAAGCGCTGCCCGGATATTTCAGAATTTCTGCGTAACCGGAAGATGCCTTGTGAGAAAGCGCCACCACAGCGGCGATGATTGTCTCGGTGAAGATTCCAACGTTGAAGACAGTCTATAAACTCCTACATGACCTGACCCCGCCGAACTAAGCACAACCAGAAAGCTTCAATGCCAGACGGCTATTGCCATGTTCTTCTACACGGCATCAGTGACGTTTCGTGTTGCGGAACTCCCTGGCTTTAGGCAATGTAGCCTGCATTTACCCATCAGTCATAATATCTACTCGCGCAGATTTAGTTGGGAACCTGTTTGGGTGTGCGTTTCGTGCTGGGAAAAAGGTGCCATCGAGGTACTGAAAAACGTGCCTTTTGTTGCTCTTGTGTTCAACGGATGATCAAACCCGCCATGCGAGAGTCTCGTTAATTTCACTGTGATTGCTCCTG
>NW_008649105.1:53712-54387 GCF_000247585.1 Phytophthora nicotianae INRA-310 | reverse complement strand
AAGTTGTCATTGAGCTTGGGCATATTGAAGACGTCGTTTCTATCAAGCTCGATCACGCAGTAAGAAAGTAGTCGTAACAAGAAAGGTTTTTCCCTTCTCTTAATTTGGGTTTTTGGTTTTGAATGGATTGAGTTCGTGCTTCGAAAAGTCCACTCGATATGTCATCTACACGTGGTAGAACGAGTAAACGCGACTCTCCAAATTGGCGTCCGCGTAGAACGCCTCGAACGACGGCCAGGACGGCTCCTGATTCACAACAGAGCCAACCGCAGGCAACGGCTAGGACGGCTCCTGATCCACAGCAAGGACAACCGCAGGCAACGAACACATCATCGGGACAAGCAGGAGCAGCATCAGACACGATGTCGATGCAACAGCTGTTAGTTTATTTAACGCAGCAGTAACAGTTATACCAAAATCAGATGCAAACCCAGCTACAAGTACAGATGCAGTAGGCCAACGCAAGATTCGAATATCTAGTTGCGTCCAGGGGCGAGCAGAAGAAGAAGGATCCGCCTATGTATTGAAGGCAAGGGTTTGAGACGTGGCACGAGTGCAAAGGCACGGGGCCAAGACAATAATCAAAGCGCAGCATCTCGATTTGCAGTTTAGTCTTCGGTGGTGATGCTGGGGAAGGCCGTGGACAGCAAGGGGTGGTCCGGAAGTGGCTAGACG
>NW_008649105.1:50237-53612 GCF_000247585.1 Phytophthora nicotianae INRA-310 | reverse complement strand
ATCAGATTTTGTGACGATGATCTCCAGCAACTTGGGCAAGTCAGTGCTGAATTGGTATCGCGCGTTTATCGCAGAGTGTGAGGGTACGAATGTACGGCCCACATGGTCGCTCTTCAAGGGAAGACTTCGCACTCGTTTCAGACCGAAGGATTTCGAATACGATCTTCACAAGAGGGTGTTTCATCTCAGGCAGAATGCGACCATCCATGAATACGTCTCCAAATTTCAAGACTTGCTGTCGCAGACTGAGTTGTCTATCAGCGAATTGGAGAAGCGTTTCATTTTTCAGAACGGTTAAGAGAAGAGACAGCAAGGAAGATCAAGGAAGAGAGTTTTTCGACACTGCAAGATGCCATTGAGATTGCGTCAAATTTTGAGTTTGCGCACTACTCGGGAAAACCCCCAAGTGCTCCTGCGAGGGGTTCGCAAAGAACGTCAAGCTCGAGGCATCGTGCGCCTAAGTCGAAGCAGCATAATACAAAGCGCTCCGATAATAAGAAAGCCAAGAGCGATGATTGGAAGAAGACAGCTAAGTGCAGAAATTGTGGCAAAGTTGGTCACATTTCTCCCGATTGTACTCAGCCAAAACGTACTGAAGCGAATCGGTACTTGCAGGGCGCAGTGTATGCGATCCTGGAGGCTGAAGCTCGAGCATTCAAGACAGAAGACCAAGAGAGGCCCGTCACGATATTCATTGACAACGGCAGTAGCCTGAATGGCGTAACTGAGGAGTTGGTGAAGAAGCTCTGGATGTCACTGAAGGTGATATGATGCAAGTTGATCTCAGTTATGATCAAATTGTGCATCGTCCACGTCGTACTGTAGAGATGTCTCTGCCGTTACCAGGGTTTCCTTTGACAACGGGAACATTCGAAGTCATGCCTGTTCCTGAAGGAAAGGACATCGTTTTAGGCATGATGTGGCTGCGGGAGCAAAACCCTGACATCGGCTTGAGTACTGGACAGATAGCGCCTCGCATCAACGCAGAGAACACGCAGACTGTAAAGTTGAGACTGCCGAAGACACGTCCAGTCCGTTGGGTGGCAGGGCAACGCCGCGCAAGAGTTGCGCAAAGCCGCGAGATTTTCAATTACTATCGGCAGCATGGCCACCACGGCCAGTTTGGATGAACGAAGATTATTTCGTCCAAGCAGTTCCAGCAGATGTTGCATAGGGACAAGGACATTAAAGCAGTGTTTGTCATCAATCCGCAAGATTCGGAGAAGGCTGAACGCTTCAAGAGCCAAGGATGGGATGCTCTCAAGGATAATCCGGCGTATGAGACGCTACTGAAATATGCGAATACGGTTTTCCGTACGGAACTTCCGAATAAGACACCGCCAGTACGGGAAGGAATTGAGCATGAGATTTTGCTCAAACCCGGTGCTAAACCGATTTCGGTCAAACAATGGCGCCAACGTCCTGGTCAGAGGAAAACGATACAGGAATGAACCAAAGAGATGGTTCAGGCTGGCATCATTCGACCGAGTACTTCAGTATTTTTTGCACCGACTTTCTGTGTAAAGAAACCAGTCGGATGGCGTGTTGTGCACGTTTACCGTCTGTTGAATTTGGCGACGATTTTACCAGCTATTCCCATGCCTCGCAAGGAAGATATTTTTGATGCGATGTCCGGAAGTTATTGGTATTCGTGCATGGATTTACTCTGGGGTTATTGTCAAGTCAAGTTACGAGAAGCAGATATACCATTTACTGCTTTCTCGACCCCAGATGGTCGTTTTGAATATCTCGTCACACCCATGGGACAGAGTGGAAGTCCGGGAACCTTTAACCGTTTGTTGTAGAAGGTTTCCCGGGATTTGAGTGACGTGGCGCGGATTTACTTCGATGATATCTACGTATCCACGAAGGGTGAAGATGTGAACGACCACATTACCGCGCTGAACAGAGTATTGAAACGATGTGAAGAACAGAAACTTTACATCAAACTGTCCACATGCCAATTTTGCGTGGATGAGATTCCACGTTTAGGCGACTTTGTCGGACGCAAGGGCGTTCGAATGGACCCAGAGAAGGTGAAGATTATTGCCGAGTGGCCAGTCCCGAAGACGAAGAAGCAAGTGGAAAGCTTTCTAGGGACAATTGTATACGTTTCGAGATTCTGCAAGGATTTAGCGCAGTTCGCAGGTCCTTTGCATGAATGTATCAAGGCAAAACGTTCTCGAGAGGCTATCAAACTGGATGAGAACCAATTTCGCTGTTTTGTCGAGCTGAAAAATCACTTGTCATCACCTCCGGTTCTCAGTCTTCCTGATTTCTCCAAACCTTTCGGTATTCGAATGGACGTCTCAAATTTCGCAATTGGGGGAGTCTTACTCCAAAAGGAGGGAGAGCTGGAACATCCAATAGCCTTTACGGGCAGAAAGATGAAACCAGCAGAGCTGAATTACCCAGTTCGCGAACAGGAACTACTCGCTATTTTGCATGCGTTAAAGACATGGCGCGTGTATCTTCTCGACAAGCCATTCCTGGTGGAAACAGATCACAAGAGCATTGAGATGATCCTTACGCAGAAGACGACGAATCGACGCATTGCGCGGTGGTACAACGAACTCGCTGAGTTTCAGCCTCTGTTGAAGTGGATTCCAGGAGTGACGGATGTAGTTGCAGATGCGATGTCGAGAAATCCTGAGTTCGAGCACAAGACTGCACAAGTGAGCCTGAAGGAACTTCTTGATTCTGCTCAAAACCGTGAAATTGTGGCAACCGTGGTCGAGAACAATATGACCGTGGCTCAGTCCGGAGAGAAGATGTACTCGTGGAACAAGGACTTGCAGGGAATTGTCAAGAAGCTGAAGCTAGGAGACAAGATTCCGCATTACTCGCTATATCATGGCGTGTTGTGCTATCAGACGCGTGAAGACGAGAGTCCTAGACTGTACATTCCTGAAGACGAAGATCTGAAGAATCGAGTCATGTGTGAGAACCACGATGCAGTCACGGCAGGCCACCCAGGGTATTACAAAACCTACGTCGCGGTACGTGAGAAGTACTATTGGCCGAAGATGATGAAGTATATCCAGCGCTATGTGAACACTTGTGAAATGTGTCAGCGCAACAAGGCGAGGCAGACAAAGCCTCCAGGATTACTTCAACCGCTGGAAATACCACGAGGTAGATGGGTCGACATTTCGATGGATTTCATTGGGTCCCAACAAGGATGACTGTAATGCCATCACGGTCATCGTGGATCGATTGACCAAGCGTGCAAAGTTCATTGCAACGCAGACGACAGACAGCGCAGAGGATATTGCGAATGTTTTCATGAAGGGTTATGTAAAAGATCATGGCCTTCCGAAGACTATTGTGTCTGATCGTGACTCCAAATTTACGTCCAAGTTTTGGCAGGCTGTT